>NC_034603.1:3354377-3414865 GCF_900095145.1 Mus pahari | reverse complement strand
AGAGAGAGAGAGAGAGAGAGAGAGAGAGAGAGAGAGAGAGAGAGAGAGAGAGAGCTTTTCTCCCTGACTCTCTTTCCAGCTGTTTTTTACATCCTAGCAAACAATTCTCTTGCCCTCCCACCAGGCTCTCATGGCCTTCCTCCTCCTGTCATTTATCCTGTGTTTGCATACCCCAAAAGGCGACTTCCTCTTCCTTTTTCTTGTCCTGAGGGCCTGCAGCTGGTGATGCACTTTTTGATTCCAGCCCACAAACATATCCCGTCTTGTTTGTGGAACTACTCAATGAGAGCCGCGGCTCCACTTCTTGTCATTTCCCTAGGTGACTGCTCTTCCCCTCTAGACATCTGAATTGTGACCCCTGAGAGCTGGACATTACCTTTCCTGACAGGACTTTACCCCATTCCCTCATCCACTGAGAAGCCCTGTGGCCCCTCTGTCACCACGTTTATAATGGTCTCTACTGCTTTCTCATAATGCTGGCCGCATGCTGGAATTCAGAAATTGATCACGTGTGGTTTTATATTTGTTCGTGTTGCAAATTCCCCTTTCAACTAAAGCAATGCCTTTCTATCTAACCATTCACTGAATATTAACTAGGCAGCTGCTATTCATCAGGCAGCAAGCTGAGCCCTGGGAGTGCAGAGGCATAGAAGGTGGACTGCCCCAGAGACAGCAGTTCCCAGCTCCTTCCAGCTCCAATCTCCAGCATCAAGTCTACTCAGTATGCTAGGAGGACTTTATCACAGGCCTAAGACTGTGCTTAGTACTGTGGCTATAATACGTTTTGCTCTGAGTACTTAAGAGGAGCATCCACTGGCTGATCCACCCAACTCATTCCACACAGTGGGATCCTCCATTGTCTCTTTGAAAGTGTGGCATAGTCTTTCATTTACTAAAGCTACTCTTGTAAGGGAGTCCTATATCAGGTCTATGGACTTTACAAGGGGAAGGCAAATCTGATCCCACATTTCTTCTGAATGTTTATACTTCTTGGCATAATTCCACATTTTAAACAGACATTCCATAATGTACCTCTGAGGTTTGATTGATCTTTCTGTCCTCAATTAGTCTACTTCCTAGAAAGACATGCTGACACTAATTTTATTTTTGATGCTCAGCAGAACAAATGAGAAAGTAAATCTGCTGCCACTGCATTAACCACTATATAAAAAGCAGGTACCAACCTTGAGCTCTGTAGTGACCTCAATGGGTTGATGCATCAGTTGATGCATGCATTTCTCATCAAGATCCTATGCCAGTGTATGCATGCTAGGACTGGCCTGTTCAAGCATGCTTAATGCACTAAACTAACCCCTGAGGTTGGGATCACAGGCTCCCATTTCCTCCTCATTACCTGAACAGTGTATGAACCCTGTGTGCACATTACCATTTGTGGCGTGCACATCACCCGTGACTCGCCTTTACCGTGGTCCCTTTTCCCAACAAACAACAAACCCAGGAGCATAAAGACTGCATCTGTCTTGTTCACTGTCACT
Organism: Mus pahari; assembly: GCF_900095145.1. Lineage (NCBI taxonomy): Eukaryota > Metazoa > Chordata > Mammalia > Rodentia > Muridae > Mus > Mus pahari. The sequence goes on along the minus strand of NC_034603.1, from coordinate 3,413,369 downwards.
TCTTTACACAACACTAGACACATATTGAATAGTCGGTAAATATTTGGCTTGTATCAAGTTAAATTCTAGCTGAAAGATTAAGGACGTGCGGGGTGCATTTGAATCCAGTGTCACCCCAAAGCAGCTGTGGGATTTTGATGGAAACTCTGTGACTCTCTGAATTTGTCAACAGTAACTGACTGGGGTACTTAATGTGTTTCCTCTTTCCTTCATTCTTACTCAAGTGAAGCACCTCAAAGATGTGTTTGATGCTTCCCCAGGGAAGAGACCCCCATCAGCTATCCAAAACTAAGAGGTCAGACCTAAGATTACATACACACAGGTAACATTATGCATACTGAACAGATTTTGCTTATGTACTTAAGGGCACATAGACATATATATGTGACAACAATTAAAGAGCAAGCTCTGCATTTTGAATAAGAGCAAGGGGGTTGCGTGGGAAGTGTTGGGGTTAGTGGTGCACTTAGAGTTACAAAAAAAACTTCTATAAAACAAATCAATGCATTTGATTAATTAGACGACAATGTCTATACAACAGTCAACAATAGTCTTGGTTGAGGTTCTGGTATCTGGAAATGTTTGGCGTTAGGACTTGCCAGCAGCTTTTTGGACATGTAGGTTCTGTTTCTAGATTTATGTCCAATAGACTCTGATTGGAGGCAGTTCACTCAAACACATCTGCCAAAGAATGTAGAGGGATGTCTTTTGTCTTCAAACATTTCCATCTAAAGGTTGATGACTTCAGGCGAGTGAAAGGAAACACTCAATGTTATGGCGTGGTCCTCAAATGCTGAGGTTAACTCAGTCTTTCACTTCATTCTTCTCACATGTTTTATATTATACTCCACTGTAGAGCCATGGGTTAAAATATTAATTTGCTATGAATGAGATATCTAGAAATTTATATACAAAAATATAACGAGAGGTTTTAGCACAAACCTATGTTTAAGTATTACTGATGAACAAAATGGAGGCTGAAGTAGTTAAACAGTCTTCAGCTACAGAGAGATTTTTGTAGTAGAGCCAGAATTTAATCTGTCTAGATCTGAACCTCTCCTACATCTCATCAGGAACAAATAAAGACGGAGCAGTCCGTTATCCATCCAGTGTGTTCATAAAAACACTTCTGGCATATTAACTGGAAAAGCAGAATACAAATGTCCACACGCTGCACAGAGAGTCTGCATGCATAAATACTTGAGCACATCGCACAAGAATGAGAAGCTGTGAATCCAGAGCTCTCATATGTATGACTCCATCTTCAGTTCTGCTAATGCTTGTACAGTAAGTGATAGATGCATTCAAAAAGAATGCACTGCATAATTCAGAGGTGTAATCTGAATAGAAAAAGAGATGGCTGGCTTTGCTTGATATTACAGTTTATACCACACATTTCCCCTCCGGGGGACAGGAGATGTAGGAATGCTGGCAAGGCTGATACTGTTTATGTCTCTGAAGACAAGAGTCAGAAAAACCAATCTCTGCAGAAGTTAAATATTTTTTTCCTGTGGATAGAGCCAGTCCTTAGGGGGAAAGAGGGTACCTTCATAACTGGGAACAAGAATTGCATGATCCAGTAAAGGTCAGAGAGGAATAATTATAATATTCCTAAATAACACCCCAATTCCAACTATTTATATACTTGAAATCTGTTCTGGAAGGCAAGATCCAATGCCATACCCTCATACTTATGCGTTTGATGTTAGTAATGAAGTGGTGCATACAAGAAAAAAGGTTCCTAACATCTTTAATCTTAACAGTCATCTTTTGCATCAAACTCTAAGTTGCTAAGATATCAAGTAGACTTGAGCAATTCTCTTTCATTTATCCATTCATTCTTCCATCAGCCTGTAACTATCCAACTATCACTGACAAGTAATGGTCATGTATTTATGTATTTATCTGATAATTACTAATAAATATCAGGAAGTGAGACCGAAGCATCTTTTGGGAGCTCTCCACATCAATGCTGATGAGCAGATAGGGTTGGCGTTTATGTCCCACACTCCCATGCTCTGTCTAATGATGATTCAGAGACAGAGAAAAGCAATGCCTTGCTTTGAGAGGCCACACTGCATCAGCAATGTGGTTGGCTGAAGTGGCAGAAGTTGGAGGATGTTTCTTGAGGTCTTGAGTTGTAACAGAACAGATGCTGTACAGGCCATCTCACTTTAATGGGGGTAGGGAGGAACATCTGTTTGTACCATGGTAGCTTTGAAAGGTTCCCAAATCACCCCAGATCTCAGAACACAGAAGGAGGATGACTACTTCCAAATATTACACACTCCTCTGCAAGAAGCCCTAAATGCTCTTCCAGGAATGAACACGTGGGTTTGGTTCAGAAAGAAATTGATTATAGTCATCAACTAGGATGACCTGCTGCTGATTGAGCATTCAGAAGAAAGACTTTCCTGCCCCAGAGCTGGTCAGGGAAGGATTCACTACATGGAAGGGCGTTGTCTTGAACCTATGCAGGTCTTGTGGATTCTGCCACAATCTCTGCTTGATTAGTCTTATGCTTTTATATTTTGGTTTTCGTTTTTGTTGGTTTTGGGGGGGGGATGTTTGTATGCCTATTGGGGTTTTTTGTTTGTTTGCTTTTGTATTTTTTGTTTGTTTGTTTTCCAAAGACAGAGATACAGAACATAAATTTGGGTGGGTAGGGAGGTGAGGGGGCTATGGGATGAGTTTAGGTAGGAGAAAACATGGTCAAAATATATTCTGTGAAAAATTATTACTATTAAAAATTCAAAAACTGTTTTTTTTGAAAGAAGTGACACTGAAAACTTAGAAACTAAGATGCTAACTTCTTTTAAATAAAAAGCCCCAGAATAGAAATAGAAATTTTTCAACACATCAGGAAAAGCAAAACTACATGGATGAGGATGGTGCTATCAGTAATAAGATAAGACTTGATCTATGATCTTAAAAACCCAAAACTTGGAGAAGGAGAAAAATAACCAATATTAAAATGAAAAAACTTCTCTTTGTGAGGTCAGGAGAAATAGAGACAGTGCACCTCTGTAAACAAGGAGAGATGCCTTTTGTTCGGAAAGCTTGTGTTTTCAGCACCACGGACAGGGTCACAGCAGCACAGGGTGTTCTTTATAGCCATAGCTTCTGGGTAAGGCTTTAATTACATCCATTCTGAACAGAAAGAACAATGGTGATGTGTTTGTGTAGGGGGAGAGGAAACACATCTGTCCTTCAGCTTTATTGGCCTTTTCTGGCCACTTCTCACACACTTGAGATTGGCATCTTTCTTCAGTCTTGTCCTGGCAAAAGAAAAATAGTTCAGGGCACAGATTCTAAAGTCTCTGTTGCTGGCAATTTCTCTACAGTTGCTGGCGTAATCGACCCCTAAATGGACTAGTTAGTGAGAGCACTGAGTTCTGCCTGGGTACAGAGATGTCCCCTGACTCCAGGCTTGGAGTCTTGTCTGCCTAACTTGGAAGGAATTTGTAGGTAGAGCCTGTTGTAAAATGTGAGAGCCATAGGATTTTAATTTGGGGAGTTCCTGCTGTGGAAACTCTTACCAGCCATTGCTGAATGAGCTGCTGATACCTACGTTCTGTCTCCGGAGGACGTTGGGATGATGACGGGTATTTTCACTGCAGGACGGAGAGAAGATGGTGCTGATTTTCAATCCCTCTGTTTTTCCCTCAGTCCTTTGTGTAAGGTCAAGACCAGCTTAAAAATAGCCTGTACCCAGAAGCTTCCAGATTCTTCACTCTGATTCCATCCCCCTCATTCAGAGAATCACTCCTCATTCTCTTAGCCATGACTATTTTCCTCCTAGTACATCTACTAATTAAATAAGATCTGTATCTACTTGATAACAATCCTAGCAATTACTCAGTATGCATAAGCTACCCATGCTAGGTGTTGAACCTAAAATGGTGACGTAGACTCAATTCATCGTCTCAAAAGAATTCTCTGATGACGCTTGCTTGGGAGTGCGAGGGGGCAGGTGGACTGGGGTAGATTATAGCCTGCTCCTCAGAGGTCCTTATTTTCTTAGCACTCTTACTAAGGGCTACATTGTAACAGGAGTGTTAGCTTTGGGTCAAGAGTACAATACTCTCTATGGAGCTTCAAGTATCAGAGTTACAGTTTGGAATATGGGGGGATATTGCTCATGTCTACAGGCACCCACGCAGGTTCCACCTTATGACTAAAACTGTAAAGGAGTGGAGACAAAAGATGATGATAGAAGGGCAAAAAGAGAAGCTGAGTGGAGATGAAATTCAGTAGTCAGTGAAGGGGAGAAGGAAGATGCATCCTGGAAGCCCATCTTCGATAGTTTTCTGGATGAGGCATTTCAAAGGTCTTGAACATCATGAAGTTCTGTTTTTCCTGTTCCCATGGATGCATGCATTTGCAAATATATCACCTTCCAAACAGGCAGCATGCATTAAAGATTAAGTCATTTGTTTACTCATTAATAAAGATCAATACAACATAAACAGCATTCTGAGTTTCCTGACCAGCAAAGTTAAACGGGTTTCCTTGTACTTATGTTCTCTTTCCAATGCATCGTGACACTTTCAGTAGCCCATGCAAGAACATTGATGAGGGATGAGTATGCAGGTTCTGTTAAGTTTCTGGAACTATAACAAGTAACCTGCAGATCCCATGTTTTATGGTAGAAAGCTCAGAGCCTGTGGCTGCAGGGCCATTTGCCCTTCTGATTCAGTTTGCATTTAGGCTTTGAGAGTTTATGTTTCAGACAGCTTGGATGAAGAAGCCCAGAGTATTTGAACACAGATGTCAAATCAGCACCAAAATGTGAAATAAATAATTGGTACTAATAATTAAAGCTAACAATTGCTTAAGTAACTGTTTAAAGATCAACAGGACATTAGCTAAGACTCAAGCTAAGACTCAATTATAACTCAGTTCCTCTGTGATTGTATTGATTATCTTTGCACTGAAGGGAGTTTTCTTTTCAGTAGTCTTAATACATGTGAGATGGGCTTTCAGAAGTAAACATATCTCAGCCAGTTGCTTTGTCCGAGGAACTTTGAAAAGCAAGAAGCAGAACCTCAGATTTGATGAACTCAGGCTGACAAACCTGTTTTCAAGGTAGAGCAGTTTGGAGTTGCAAGTCCCACGGTGTGTAAGCTGTTAACCTTGTAACAAGATGATGGTGATAACAATTCTCCTCCTCTTCCTCCTCTTCCCCCCCTCCTTTTATACATGGTCTCACTATACACCCCTGTCTATCCTGGAACTGACTGTGTAGACAAGAATGGCTTTAAACCCACAGAGATCTGCCTGCCTTTGTCTCTGAGTGCTGGGATGAAAGGCACGCACTACCATACCCAGCTGCAATAAGTTTCTCAGTTTGGGAACATACACTTTGCTTGTTCACTTGGCTTTTATAAACTGTGAAGTGTTGTTATAGTTAACTAACACCAGAAGCAAAAGAGCCTTGCAACCAGAAAGACATGGATTCACCTGCAGCTCTATCACCCACAGCTCTGTGCCTGGACCAGTTATATACATCTCTCTCACGTGTAGCATGGAAGCCAGTGCAGCAGATATGTGAGCTTGTCCTCAGAAATCAGAGAGATTGTGCACATGAAGTACCTACAATGTCTGGTGTATAGCAAATGCTCAGTATAAACTGAATGATAATAACTGGAGTGGTTCTTATTTTACACTTTAAAATAGGTTAGTACTTAGCTCCAGCACATCTGTCAAAATACATTGAGATAAGTATAGAGCCCACAGCCCATTGCCTGGAATGGAGTAGAAATTTAACAACTGTTAGTTGCGGTCTTTACTCACATCCTTTTATTCAGCCGTCCATAAGTGACTCTTGTTTTGAAAACCAGAGCACAAATTAGACCATGTTAGAAGTGCAGATGTGCATATGTATATCTGTGGTTTCCTCCAGTATTCAATCATAAGCATTAAGATGTTGGGATTACAATTTAGAAAGGTTTGATTTATTTTATTTTATTTTATTTTTTATTTTATTTTAATTGTTTTCTTCTCTAGGCTGCAGCTTGGAGATTCCAGTGTGTTTTTAATAAAAGCTCCCCAAAAGAAAACAAAACAAAACAAAACAAACAAACAAAAAAAACCAAAACTATGCACAAGATCTGCATAAAACCAGTGCTTTGCTCTAAGCACAGTGCGATTTCCATGGTTGCTGAAAGTGATGGCATTGTTGTGTTCTCTCCCTCCCAGGTGATTTAAACAGGTTGTGTTTTAATCTGTCAGGAATGGAAGTTAAAAGCAATTTGTAAATGGAGTAAAACATTTCAGAGTTCTGTCATTTAGAGAAAAAAGGTAACTTACTCATGTTACTTTGTTCCACTTTGTTCCTCTGTCAGACAAGTGATGTTAACAATAGCCACCAGTGTGTGGGACCAGGGTTCTGCTCTCTCCTCAGCACGGGTGGGAGGTCTCAGAGCAGGTATGGTCAGGGAAGGCTCTCCCAGAACTTCACCACTCTGAAAGGAAGTCTGAGGGCTGCCACAGAGCGCTGCCGACTCTGAGATGGATCCACTCTGACTCTTGTGAGTACAGGCTGCTCATTGTTACCTGCCACTGGGAAAGAATTCTCTTTCTTCTAGTGGTCAGTTATTATGAAACTTTTCAGTGAACCACAGCACATACATTTTTTCCTTTAATATCATATATTTCCTTCTTTCTCCTTCTCAGACATCAGTGTTAACAATTTCATGCACTTTCCCAGAATTTTTTGCTTAAAAGTAAGAATATATATATATATATATATATATATATATATATATGCCATAAATATATGGCAGTGTTTTGCAGTCTTTTACAGAGTTCTCTCCAAATCAAGCTGTCTTTACCTTCTATTCCATTGTGTGGGTTAGACACCATGCATCAAACAGGATTTCTGATGTAGGAACTCTTATGCCACTTGATACCTAAGGAGATGGCACACAAAGAGCTTTGTACACAAATGTGTATCTTAGGATGCGCTTCAGATAAATTTGAAGAGTGACTTCGCTTCTCCCAAGACTCTTTCCCTTCACAAATGCATTCCTAGAGAAGGAAATAGTGGTCGGCTTCAAGCCTGGACTAGAATCAAGCAGGCCTGTACTGGAGTGGGCAAACTTGGACTGGGATCAGGCAAGCCTGCCCTAGAATTGGATAGGCTGAGATTGGAACTTGGATTAACGTTTCTCTAATGTGTAAATAAATCCAGAGCCTAATTTTTCTCACCTGAACACCTGGAATATAGAAGCATTTCTTTCATTTCATTGATGCCTGCAGGATTTCCCAGCTCATAGGAAACTGGGTACCCACATCCCAGGGTGCAAGAAGCCCTGTGTTTAGGGGTGGTAAGTTTAGTTGATGTCTGCAAAGTACTTAGAAGAATATGCAATGAAAGAAAACCTCAGAAAGTCTTATCTATCGGGGTTAGAACTAGTCAGAATTTCTCAGCACAGTTCTGGCAGTGTGGTGACATTGTGTCTAACATATAGATGAAGAAACTGAGGCCCAGAGAGCCAGAATCGTTTAGGTCAGAGACAGCCAAGGAGGGAGCATGCCTAGCGGCGTCTCTGTAGTGTCTGCAGTGAGATGCGGTTTTCGCACAGCACTGCTCACAGTGTTGAAGACAGCGACAACAGAGTCTTGGAGGGCTGAAAATAGCGCCACCGTCTGAATCATTCAAAGAGCTTGGAGCCGCTAGAACAGAGCTTGGACCGGAGAGGATTAGTCTCAGATGTCATTGAATTAGCTACTGATCCTGGTGGTTGACACCTGGGACCAGAGTAGAGCCTTATCTTAAGTAAAGTAAGACATTTATCAAGTTACCAGATCTATAAGTATAGGCCTTGCTACATAGTGAGACCTCAAACCTTGTTAGCTGACAACTACATCAAAATTAGAACCCATATCTTTTCTTTTTTCCACTTTGACCACATCCCTTGCTGCTGACTCTAGATTTCCCTTCCCAGTAAAAGCTAATTCAGTCACAGTTCTCAGGAAGGTATTGCCCAAATGTTATTCAGCAAAAGAGCAGTCACCCTGTGTTGTGTTAGAGGCAGAAATGACAGGATGTGACAATATTGCCTGCTTTGGTCCTGAGGCACTGAGGACCCTCTACCCCGTCTACTTCTGCGGCTTGCTTTCCAGTCAGGTGTTGGTCTAAGATAGGATCTAGTTCAAATAGAAGGAAGAAAGATAGACTACCAAATCAAAACTCAAATTCATGAAAAACCCTATCTCTAGTGGCCAACGGGAGCAAGGGTGTGAGTCTGTGCTGGGTGATATTACTATCTCTTCAAAGTTAAGTATTTTCTTTCCAGGTAAGTGTTTGTGATTCTTCAAGATAAGAGTGAAATTGGAAAGGCCTCTTATATAAGATCACAGCCAAGGAAAATGCTGGCAGCCATACATTACAACTGTGTTCCAGGGCAAAAGAGCCATTCTCTCTCAATCTCTCTCTCTCTCTCTCTCTCTCTCTCTCTCTCTCTCTCTCTCTCTCTCTCTCTCTCTCTCTCTCTCTCTCTCTCTCTCTCTCTCTCTCCCTTGCCCCTTCCTCTCTCTCTTCTCCTTCGCCATCTCCATCTCCTCTATCAACATTTAGATTTAAGGACACACACACACACACACACACACACACACACACACACATACACACACACATATCTCTATCTATCTATCTATCTATCTATCTATCTATCTATCTATCTATCTATCTATCTATCTCTTTGTCCTTAATCTTGTCTCTAACCCCAGGCTTTGGGGGTGGGGTAGGAGAAGTCAGAAAATCCCAGAAGCACTTTGGCCTGATTGGAAGATCTTTAGATTTAGTGATAGACTGTCTCAAATAACAAAGTAGAAAAATAACAAAATAGAAAGTGGTTGAGGAAACCTCTGGCCACTATAAGGCATAAGCACACATGCGGATGCACACACCAATGTATGCATACATATATACATACACCACAAACACATAGATCGATACACATGTATGCACATACATATGTGTGCACATACACATATATGCATTCACATGCAGATAGACATATATAAACACACACATCATATACACATGAAGAAATGAGAATTTATTATGGTTTACAGCTCAGATGAACTGATATTTAGGTGTTCAAAACATTTAAATATTAAATATTGATCAAACCATAATCACACTCTCATGGTCAAAAGTAGAAATGTGAGGAGACATGGGCCTGATGAGGAAGAGTGAAGCAGTCAACTTTCCAGCGAGACACTGAAGATGCAATGCCACTGTCAGGTTCGGGAGAACATCTGGACAAATGGTTAACTGTGGTTAACCTATCAGCATACCAAGCACATGCTGGCTGGCCTCCAGACTCTCCCAGCATCCCAAATACCCACTTCTGAGTCCATGTTAGCATAGACTTCTCAGAGCTGTCCACTCTACTCCCTACCGTGAGCTCCTCCAGCTCACTGGCTTCCCTTCCCCCAGCTTCTCATTCCCTGACAACCCTGAAGTTTTAGCCATGCGCTGGCTGTCTTGGCCCTTACTGCTTCATCCTCCTCCTCTCAGCCCCTCTCTCTTTATCTTCCTTTCACACTCTCGCATCCCCACTCATGGCCTGATCCAGTCTGCTGACCATGTGCGGTTCACTTCTATGTCTCCCTCCTCTGGACTCTCCCACATACCTCTGGCTGTGCTCTCCCTCATACCTACAATAAAAACCTTCCCCTCAACAATACACTGGAGCAGTCGTGTCCTAGGTTTATATAGCCACCAAGTGGGTGGAAAAAACTGTTTTGAAATGGAACGGTGTAAACCTGTCATAGATGACATGCTCATAAATACCAGAGTCCCAGCTCTAGCAACTGGAGGATTAAAGATTCTGTGATGAAGGAGAGAGCCAGGATTTTGTTCTTTTCTTTTAAATAAACTTTTTGGAAATTCTAAAAACTATATACGTTTATAATTTTAACAACAATTGACAACATTCTATATAGCTACCTACTGTAAATGTTCAACATCCCTTGTTTCAAGGTAGAATTCTCAATGTGTTAAAAAAGTCAGGTTATCCAATTACAACCTGACATGTGTCAAGGTTTTACTTCGCTGACGAAATGGGAAACAAGGCAAATAAATGAGCTTCCTAAAGGTGTATGAACATTGGTGCCTGGAGAGATGGCTCTGCTTAAGAGCACTCCCTTCTTTTTCTGAGGGCTCGGGTTCAGTTCTTAGCATCCATACTGGGTAGGGTGACTCAGGACCACCTATGACTACAGCTCCAGGGAATCCAGCACCCTCTTCTGCCTTCTAGGGCACCAGTACTCACATCCACAGAGACACACGTAAATAAAAATAAAAGAAATCTTTAGAAAAATTTTATAAGCCCTGATCTTTTGTGGTAGAAGAGAGAGAAAATTGCCATTAGGTCTCAGACAAGTGGTGTTAGCACAGAGTAATCAAGCCAGATCCTTTTCCAAAGCAATGAACCAACACCAAGTGCTATCTTTCACACGGTGGCCTCTCACCCCTGTGGAATTCTCTAGCCCTGCAGAGATAAAAACTTTTGATGTCTAACCAGCTGTGGACAGTCTGTCAGAACTGCATTTCCCACGAGAGGCCCCTCAGTTGATTTTATCAAAATTGTTCTAGTAAATGTCATGTAATTCTTATTTTGCTTTCTTTTCAAGTTTTGAGGTGGGTTTTTTTTTTCTTACACATTTGTCATAAATAGAACTCACCTTAGAACCCAAGGAAAACAAAGCAGTCTTACAAAATACTGGCTGTTCCCTTTCTGCCTGCTCTGATCTGAGAGGATTCCCCCTCTCAAAAGGGGGGTCTTTACATGAAGGAGAGAGCAGCATCGAGAACATTCACACTGCAGGGGGATTTTCCAGTTATTCACACTGCAGGGAGATTTCCCAGTTATTCACACTGCAGGGGGATTTCCCAGTTAGTTTCAAAAGACAGATTGAAAGAAAGCCAAGGGCACAGGGCTCCGGCAGTTGGGTTCAGAATGTGATTCAGTACCAGGTCTGGGTTCTCTCACTAAAACTTGCCCCAGAGGTGATAAGACAGGCCAGTGGTCGTGGAATAGTGTCCCATACTTCAAAATACTGAGGGATTAGGATGAATCAAGAAGATGGGTTGGCCCCATCCCAACATACCCACCTCCATCTCTCTTCCTCTTCTCACTGGTCTTATGCAGGAAAGAACAATTAGAGTCCCTTCCAGATATCATAGTCTATGATTATTAAAAGGAAAAAATATCACTGCAATTTGCAATGTGTTTAGGTTGGGTGGATTAATTTCTTTGCCCGGGCCATAATGGGAAGACTGATTTTGTCATTTCAATTACAAGCCACCATTTAGTTTGGGACTGGAAGACACTTCTTTTGGGTTAACCTCCACTTGCCGGGCAGGGAGCAATTAAGAGCAGTTGATTTGTGGTCGCACTTTTACAGCTTAATACAGGTTTATCATCTTGAAAGTTTTCCATTTGCATATAAGCTATACATTCTTTGGGTGACATTTCCATATCAGCCAGGGTTTATATTATGCATTGCTCAGACTTCACTTTCTGGTACGTGCTGGGAATCCACAAGCCTGGCGGGGATGCTGATGCAGACCAGGGGAATGCTGAGGTGCAGGAACCGCTCAGCTCCTGATGTAGGTGTACACTCTGGGACTCTACGGACAGAAGGCCTTAATCTTGGTCCCTAGTTGATGCCTCAAATCAGTAACTCAAGTTTTGATGTTAGCCACATTCATACGCACAGAAGCTACAACACAGAGGAAAAACGATTTGCTCAAGGTCACCCAGCTCAGATTAGGAGAGGTGGAGCCCAAAGTCAAGTCCACCTAATTTCATAACACTCCCCTAGACAGTCTCCACAGCGTGGACTTTCAGAGAAATGGGATGGAATGTCACAGTTTTACGCTTTAAATACCAAAGTTCCTGAACAATCTAATTGATGCTCTTTGGATTAAAAAGGAATGGGTGTTTAAATGAAACCAGGGTCAGAAGGCCTAGAGGAAAAGAATACTTTTAATATCTATTTTGGTAAGGCAAGGAATGTAGTCCTGGGGAATAGTACGCTGAGTGGAGGCCATTATATAAATGTGATGCAATTGTAAAGGGAACGAAGAAAAGATAAAAGTGGAATGAATGCGTAGCATTGAAGATATTCTAAGAGAGGAAAGATCAGAAGTCACAGAAGGAGCTAAAAGTTGTCCAATTGAAAACGGAGACTGTATTCATCTTGACAGATGGGCCAGACTAATGAAGCCTCAGCAGTGACTCATCTGTGACCCTGTCCTCATTGCTCCTGAGAGTGGGGAAGAGGCAGGCTTGAGAGGCAGAGTGCTAGATTCAGCTCCTCCCCCTGACTTCTTGCTGGGCAATCCCCACATAAGTTACTTCACTTTTCTGGGCTTCTGTCTGGTCATCTGAATAGCAGCAATCCTAATGTTCCTTATCTTGATGAGAAAATAGGTGAAGTGCTTAGCTGAGTACCAGGTGTTTAGTAAGTACTGTAGCCATTTAGTGCTATAACCAGGAATGGCATATTTATGTGATGCAAGCTATAAGAAGTGATGAGTCAGGGAAAAGAATTGTAGAAATAACAAAGTCAGGAGAGCGCTTTCCTGTCCCTCCTACCCTTGAGCCTGGGGAAGACATAGGGGTGGAGGGTGGAGGACACATGTCCAGAGAAAGACTGATGTCTGTTTGGGCTTGATGGAACCAGACTGTAGGGCACATGATCTACACCTGGTCACTACTATCTGTGTCCTTGGAAGAGTGAGCTGGTCCAGTGTTAGACTTTTAAGTGTTGTCTCTCAATGCATTGTAGGCCTTCACTTATGACCACATCCAAGAGATCATGGTCCAGCTGCTTCGCACAGTGAACCGGACAGTCATCACGATGGGCCGAGACCACGCTTTGATTGTGAGTAAACCCTTCTCCCTGTCAAAGAACCTTAAACTCTTCAAAATTTCAGAGTGGGGTTTTCTGGAGGCCTTTGTTGAATGCCAACACTGGTCATTGCTTAGTTTGTAGCATAAAGGACTGTGTTTTTCTCCCATCTGAGTTAAGAAGACATGAACACTAGCTCGTTGTCAAAATAAAGTATAACTTACAGTCTATCAAAGTGGAGATATACCAGCAGGAGTGGCATGTCACTAATAAACAGAGGGGGGTTCATGTTGTAAGAAAATAAGGTAGACCGGTCCAGATACTTGTCTACCTTTTTGCTTGGCCTTATTTATGTGTTGCTTAGGTTCAGGGCTCTAAGGGTTTGTTATTCTAAGTGACTTGATTGTGTGAACTCTGCCTGTGTTAGGCAGCCACCAGGCAGTCCATATATACAGACACAAGGTCTATATGAGGATTTCTGGTGGTTAGGAACTGTGAAACTGCTTCTTATAGGCCAAACGGACTCATTGCCCTCCCCTCTGTCAGAAAGGACACAGGACTCCAAAGACATCCTCCCTTGGTTCCAAATCAAAGCCCATGCTGGCCCCAGGAGCCCTCAGTCTCCACCCACAAGCACTTGCTTTACATTTCAACCCCCTGCCCTGGCATCCCGGCCTCCCTCTTCCCAGATACTCTTTATAATGACAAAGATCCTCTCCTCCCTCCTCTCTCAGAGGAGGTCTGCTTCCTTGGCTTCTCTTTCTCTCCGCTTTGGACTCTTCCAGACACCTCTGGATATCTTCTCTCTCTTACGTACAACAGAAACCTTCCCCTCAACAGAACCACGGAGTGGTTGTGTCAGCAGTTCCTTGACTGCATTCTGGTACACCCAGGTCAGTGGTCCTTTTTTCTGCATAAACACTATTCCAAAGCAGGAAAGATTGCTGTTCCATGTGTGAATGAATGTCTTTCCTCTCAAACCAAAAAAAAAAAAAAAAAAAAACCAAGGCACAAACACCAAATCACCAACAGTGTGATCTCTCCCCATCTTGCCAAAATAAGGGCCTAACCCAGCCATGCTGTTCTCCTGTTCAAACCTGCTGGCACTTTCTCCTCTCAGGCAGGAGAAAATTCAAACTGCTGATAGCTCTGGGGACACTCTGGCCCCTGGTCATTTCTTTATGTGTTCCTCCCACATATAAACAGAATTCTACTTGGTGTCTGCAAGGCTGCTTCTCTCGTAATCAGATTGGTCCAGAAATCACCTAATCAGAGAGGCTTCCTGGTCCTGATGCCAGTCTGCAGCACGGGGGTGGGGGGTGGGGGGGTGGGGGGTGGGGTGTCCCCTCCACCTGCTTCAAAAGCTAGACCGTGGTTCTTTATCTTTCTCAGCAGGTCTCCTCTGGGCTTTATTTGATTATTGTCTTGTTCTCATTGTGAGAATGAGAGCCCAGGGAAGTGATTAAAAAAAAAATCCTTGCTGTGTTTTTGAGTCCCACAACAGCACCGAACATAGTAGATATTCTATAAATACTGAATAAAAGATATGAATGAATGAGGGGATGGATGAATGATGGATGGATGGATGGATGGGTGAATGAATGAATGAATGAATGAATGAAGTGCACCAGGCTGAGATGCTGGTGTGTAAAGGCCGGTGCTACTTAGCTCAGATTAACTGCTGCCATGTTTGATAGAATCATAATAGTTAACAGAATTTTGACTTCCCTGAGAGATGACAAAAATCATCCTGTACTTTTTAATGATGGTTAACTAGTCTTGGGCACAGGCCCTGCCTTGCTGTGTGGTTGATATACCCAGTGACTTTCCACTGGAGAAAACTGATTTTCCCTTTCCTAGCAGATGATCAATTATACATATTTTCCTGGATTGGAGTGGAATTTGATGTCTACTTCTCCATTTCAGTACTGAGCTTTGGCCGCCTGAACCTGTGCTGCCACAGTCTCCATGAGTTCATATGAGCACCGGTCCTGTTGCATCCAGGGGACACTGTTTTCTTGCAGTCCTCCACCACCACTGGCTTCTACAGTCTTTCTCTCTCCTCTTCTACACAGATGTTCAGATCCCTGAACCTTGAGGGTAGGGGTTTGATGAGGCCATCTCATGTGGGATGAGAACTTCAGTCTCTCATTTCCTTGCAGCACATTGCCCAGCTATTGGCCAACACAAGACAAACTCTGTAAGCTTGTGGAGAGAGATGCGGGGGACTGGCTTTGTTCCTTCTTGTTTTAGCATTTTTATTTGTCTGTTTGCATGTATGTATGTTTTGATCCTCTTTCTTTTCTTAAGAGAGAGAGCACATGAAATTGAGAGGTGTGGAGAATCTGGAAAGGGTTGGAAGAAGGAAAAGCATTATCAAAGTAAGATATGCTGTATGCAAAATTTCCTAACATTAAATTTCCTGAAAGATTGTATGATTCTCTGAGAACCAGACTCAGCTTTCCAAAAGCACACTGGCATCTCTGCTTTACTGTGGTGTAGTAAGAATCATGGTTGAGGTTATCTAATGACAGCCTACCTCATGGACCCAGAGCCCAGATTATCACATATGTTCTAATGGTGGCTGGTGAGACTGTGGTCCCTAAAGGGAGTCTGAGTACCATAGTCCTCCATGGATTTGTCTCTGTCTACTTCTGTCTACGCCTGTTTATTTACTCTCTAAACCTGTTTACTTACTCATCATATGTATATAAAGAAGCAAGGATCGGCTGGGAATGAGCCTGATATGGTGGGGTCCAGGATTCCATCCTCCACCATGCAAAGATAGATAGATGACAGATAGATAGATAGATAGATAGATAGATAGATAGATAGATAGATAGATAGATAGATAGATAGATACATGATAAAAAGATAGATGATAGGTACATGATAGGTAGATAGATAGATAGATAGATAGATAGATAGATAGATAGATAGATAGATAGATAGATAGGTGACTGATAGATGATGGAAGAACAGACAGACAGACAGACAGACAGACAGACAGACAGACAGACAGACAGATGAAGATTTGTCCCACAGAGTGCTGCAGTGCAGGATCTTCTACCTCCCTGGCTGCACAGCCTTGCAGTTTGTCATTTTTCTCACTTACCACCCTTCCAGAGCTGAAGTACCACCATTTCTTACAGAGTTAGAGGCCTCCTATATGTGGCTCCCGGTGCGCACCTTAGATAAGCATTTTATGACCTTCCTAATCTTTATTCCTTTTCTTTGGAATGAGTCTGAAGGTGATCATCAATCCATTTGGCTCATTCTGTATATAGCAGGCTCTTAACTCCCTGCTTTTCCTTGAGAGTAGCAGTTCTTTAGAACAGGGTATGGACTGTAGAAAGCACTAAGTAAGTGGTGTCTATTGTTATTTTTCTTCCTATCTGGTCCAATGAGTCTCTGTCCATCTGCATTATCAACTCCAGCAAGTGATGGAGGAGTGGTTCTCATTCACTCCTGCCTCTTTTATGGGTCTGTTCTTGGATGCTCTGCCCTAATGACTGGACTTCCTAATACACGTTCCTCTTGCTGTCTGGTACTCTTTGCCAGGGCAATCCCCTACCCTCCATTGCTCAGTGGTTTCTCCACTGCCTATAAAACGGTTCATAAACACATTCAGATCAGTCTTACCTTCTAGTGTCTGCTGTAGCCTCAGCTACTCTTTCATTCACTCTTTTATCTGACTTTCTGTCTAAACGTCTAAAAAGGCATATGTCTGGGTATTGCCCACACATACCCAGTGCTCTGGATTTCTGCACCACCTGAGCATCTTCTATTGTCTACCATACCTTCCTGTGCCTTCCCACTCTGGTGACCTTCTGCCTAACTTTTAAGGTCCAGCATAGACACACACCCTTAGGAAGCTGCCCTCCCTACAACGTGTAATCACCAAACAGACTAGTTTTCATGAGTTCTAGCACTTTTTGTACAGTTGTATGGCCACCATGGTAGTTCAGTCTGGGTCCTTCCCTTCCCTACCCTGGGTTATTTGTGGTCACTCTCCATTCCTTCCCCATTCCTAAGCAACTATCTGTACCCATTTGCCTTTTGGGGGGACTTCATAAGGTGAAACCACACGATTGATGTCTCATGCCTGACTTCTTTCCCAAGCATGTTCTGTAGTCCATCCATACTTGGGGACATGCCACACTCTCTCCCTTTTTATTGCTGGATAATATTATCTTGTACAAACATGATGTTTACTTATCCATGTACTAGTTAGTGGGTTTTTGGACTGCCATCAACTTTAGGCTATTATAGATTTTGCTGCTGTGGTATTTGCTCATAGGTTTAGTGTGGACATATTTTACTTCCTCTTGAGTAGAAATTTCATAGTGGAATAGATGAAGCGACAGATTTTTTTCCTAGGAAATTGTCCAACTGTGTTTCAGAGTGGTTGTGCCATGCCTCGTACTACAAGCCATGACTGAAGGCTCTGGTCCTCACATTCTAGCATTAACAAGACTGAAGGCGCTATCAATCTTAATGGACTTAGAACGGGCTTACTGAGGCCTTTCCATGTCATCTGCCCTTTGGGTGTTGCTTTGTTTTTTAGTCTTGTTTGTTTGTTTGTGAGATGACCCTCTCTCCTCTGCATTGCCATATGATGTTTGAGAGGTTGCGTCTGTCTGCCCAGTGGTTAATACAACTTCATGCCGTTGCTGTGAGATACATCCTTGCACATCCTATCAACACTGTTCTCAAGTGCACGGACCTACAGAGTACTCACTCACTTCTTTGGCATTTTGTGAGAACCTGTGCTATCCTTAGAAGAGGCTCAGAAGTTGTTTCTCTCCTATATTAGAAGAGCCCTGAGGGAAGGGACTATGTTCCATTTGTGAATGCCTTGTGAAAAGTGAGCATCCAGTACACAGTTACTGAGTAAGTAATGTAGCTAATGAATACATGAAAGAAACAGTCCCTGGAAGGCAGGGGAGGCACTTCCGTGTTTCTGCCTACAGACTGTCTTTCCTTTTAAACTAAGGGTGCTTTCCTCAAGAACAATTGGAGACATGTTAGAGAGGATGGGGATGATGTAAGGATGCCTTGTTCCCAATTTCTCTGTCCCTTGGTCTGGTCCCAGAACCTCTCGGAGGTGCTGTTTCAAGCTAGCCTTTAGTCCTGGTGACTCCCATTTGCTGATTTAACTACAGTGAAGAGAGAATTGAATGGGGGCACAATAGGAGATAGAAGGAAAACCCAAAAGGGGCTCTCTTAGGAGCTCCAATTTCACAAAAGGGGCCTTTCTAGCAATTCCAAGAATAGAAAAACCTTCAAAGTAAAGAAAATGGTGGTGGAAAGTAATTTCTTGGGGGTTAGAGGTCCCAGTCTTCATGTCCAAGGCTCCAATTTAATTTCAAATTGAGATTCAACAAGGAGGAAACATCCCCATTCCAGCCATCATTTTTAATTTCCCAGACATGATTTTTATTGGCTAGTTTCCATTGCTTGGGAATATTAAACAATCAATATTTTTGACACCTGCCATTCATGTCTAGTGCTTCTGAGATTCCAAATAAGACCTTGGCTGGGGAGGCAGGTGGGCTTGCAGCTTGCCTCTTTTTATGGGACAGACAGCGGCTCCTTTGGCTCAGCACATGGCAATCATCATTTGCTCGGGACAGCCACTCCCAATTTTCTGTAAATCACCTGTCTGAACAATGGATTGTTAGAGAAGACAGATGGTAAAGGAAAGTCTATAAAAACCAAAATCAGGGACGCGGGAGGCTGCATGCATTTCCATTTCTCTCCTGCCTGATTCCAATCAAATACCTAACAGATTGTTTATTGTAATCCTTGAATTGTCAAGGAGCTAGACTTTGATGGTGAGAGAGGGTGGCCTGGTTTGGAAGAGGTGACATTTGGTTAATGGAGACAGGGGGACACGAGAAGGGCTCCACACTCTCTCCGCAGAGAATTATCAAATCGTAGCAGCATCTTAACATCTTTGAACCTTGGTTTTGTTGTTTCCCTAGCTTCAGAGTCAGGGTCGTAAGGCAGACTGGGCTGCCCATGCCGACTCTTGTTGACTGGTGATGTCTACCTGAAATACTGATTGCAGGAGCTCAGTATTTACTCAGTGGGATGAACCGAATTGATAGTCATGTCTGTCATGGTGTGAGCTGGTCAACAGCGATATATTGAACATATTTATAAATTTTTCACATGGACTGCAGTTTTACTGGAGTTTCATTCTGGCCTAGTCTAAGTGTTTGTATAGCCAATATTCTTTTCTTTGTTTCCTTTACGAAGGCAGATTTGGATGAATGGCAAAAAAGAAATAATCTTGAGGAATTTTACCTAGTAACTGTTCCTATGTGAAATGTGCTGTGTTTGTATCCAATATATAAGCTGCACCTTGATTTTCTGTGGCCATAAGCCAGAGAAGATGCTGCACTCATACTGTGATATCAAGTGTTTCTTTCAGAGATGCTAGTTAGCGTATACAACAAGAAACTTTGACCCTGTGGTGTGTAAATCCTGTCCTGAGTTCTAAGGCAGTGGGAGTACCATTCTGTCCCAGGCTCCACCTTACACTGTAAGTCAGAGGTGCAAATACCATCTCTAAAGTCACAGAGGTGGCACCGGAGTCTCCTTCCTCTGGAGACACTGTCCAGCCTTAGGTGTGTAATCAAGGCAAACTTGCAGGCCTGATTATCCCAGAGAAGGCTGGTCCCTCCCCTTCTCACCCATGCTGGGGATTGCCACCCCACAGCACGAATCAACCAGAGAATATGCCCACTGCCCGGAGTTCTGGGAAGGAAAGCGATCTGGAAATTCTGTTGAAGCTGGGATCTAGCTTTTATTTCGGGTAGTTAAAATAAGCCTCTGGGTGATATATTTTGGGCCTAATTACCCCTCTTTTCACAGAAGAGTCTGTGGAGTGATTAAATAAAGGTAACTGCAGCTGGCATTCGGAGCAGTTTGTTAAAAAGGCACCAAGGGGAAAATCTGGAAGTCACCCTACCCTACTACCGCACCTAACAGGATTCCCGGAAAGTCCTGTAAACTGACTTCACATTCTAGTCATTCTTGCAGTGCTCAGTGGGGGCTGCAGGTTGTGTGCTCAGAGCTGCAAGACCCTTGGTGGCACACCCTCCTACCTCCAGCTCATTGTCATGGAGAGTATGCATGTGACTTCCACACACGGTTTGTCACTTATTGAGCACACGTTCATGTGGCAGGCAGACCTCTTGAACTCCACTTGACTTCCATCAGTTGTGTAGTCAACAGTTGAGGCTCACAAAGGTTGAGTGACTTGCTTGTAATCACACAGCTTGCTAGTAGTGGAGGAGCAAAAGTCTGAAACTTTGATGACCATTTTAGAATCCCAGCTCTTAAGCAGTATGCTGAACACAAAGGAACATGTTAGGCACCAGCCACCATAAAGGTCCCTAATGAACGTCTTGAACTCACAGCTGCTATTCTGCCTCAGCTGGGAACGAGTGAGAAAACCCATGTGATGGCTTTTCAGAAACCTCCAAATGGGCTTAGAATTTGGGGGTAGATTTGGATGGCTAAGACATCATTAGAGACAGTCTCCTCAATTCTGGTAATTAAATCTCAGAGCTAAACTAGGGGTGGGAGGGAGAACCTCTTGTTTATTTAAATGTTTATTTTGTTTGTTGGGGGTGGGGAGGGGGAAGGCCAGCTTGGTGGCAGAGGAGCCATCTGGGATGAGATTCTTAAGTGCTGGGGAGGCTCCTCCTTCACCCTCCAGCTGCCTATCCAGTCCTTGAAGACCTTCCAACTGAAAATGTTTCTAAGCTGGGGCGGGGCCACCATCTCTCTCTTTGCTGCCATTGCTGTATCTCCTAAGAGCACACATGGCCTCCCTGCTTGTC
The DNA here is from genome assembly GCF_900095145.1 of Mus pahari. Classification (NCBI taxonomy): domain Eukaryota; kingdom Metazoa; phylum Chordata; class Mammalia; order Rodentia; family Muridae; genus Mus; species Mus pahari. The sequence goes on along the minus strand of NC_034603.1, from coordinate 3,392,637 downwards.
CTTTTTGGATGAGGAAGTGTCTGGGCCTCCACAATGCTGAGAGATGGAAGCCTAGTTAAGTGGATCCTCTGGGAATCCCATGTCTATCTGTCTCTCCCACAGGGTCTCCGCACAATGTTCCCACTGTGTGTATGTGTCTGTATATGTGTGTGTGTTCATGTGTAGGCATGGGAATGTTTATGCTTGTATATATTTGTTCATTACAGGGATTAAGAAATTTATTATAAGAAAATATTAAAAATTATGCAAGGGACCTGACTTCAGGTTGGTAACACAAAGGTGGCATCATTAACTCTGGGGAGCTTGGTTGCTGTCTAGGCTGGTAGGGGAGGGGCACAGGTCCTATGCTTGGAGCACAGTACTCTTATATGGAAGCTCATAAATGCATATTAGGGAATAATTGAATATACATGCATGCACACATGTACACACACACACACACAGAGTCTTTCAACTCTTAGAATTTGGAGTCACTGCATATAGGACAGAAGTCAGTTATCAAAAGTTGACATCATAGAACTGAATCTGGCTGGGTCTTAAATATTATGAAACCTTTGGGTGGGTGATTGGAAAGGCCAGAGAGCTCTCAGAGGGTGCAGCCAGGGAACTCTAGGTGTGTGTATGACTCGTTGCCTGTTCTGTCTTGTGGTCTTCCATCCCTTAGGCATCGTCTTTGGTGACCTGTACATGTTGCAATTACATTAGTTCCACACTGGAGTGGGATTTTCTCTTTTTTTCCCACCTGTGTTCCATATCAGGCTGTGGCTCCCAGGGGAAGGAGCTGCGTCCTTTTATGTCTGGGGCTCCTGTCCCACTGTCAAGGGCTTCGAGTGAAGCAGATGCTCAGTCCAACCTCGGGGGGTGACTTAATGGAAAGAAGCAAACCAATCCAAAGGACAAGAGGACGATGAGATGGCTAAAAGGTCTGAGTTTAAAAACAGGCGAGAAAAGCCCTGTTTCCTGCCAGACTTCCCTTTAAGGATCTTCTAGCTATAAAATTCTGCAGTTCTGCCCCAGCCTCGTGAAAGGGTTCTTTTGGGCAGATTGGAAAAGAGCCTGGTTCATCCTCAGAATCATCTTTCTGATCCCACATCAGCCTCAGAGATGGGAACGCGGAAGAGATTCACTGGCATGCCTCCTCCTTGGTCTGTCCATGAAGCAGCCTGTGTGGGGACAGTGCCCTGTTTGGTAAACTGAGGCTGATATTACGACCACCAAAGATTTTTCCCCACTTGACTTGGGGACCTTCACCTTGGGGTGCTGCAGAGCGGGTCAGCTTCGGGCCTGGGCAAACTGGTACCCCAGTGGGACCATCACTGGATGTATAAGGACATAGCTGTCAGCACCAGGAAAGGAAGACACACAGAGAGAGAGAATTTGGGAAATCATTCAGCAAATGCTGGGAAATGCACTATTATGTCATTGAAGTTTTAACAAAATTATCTCCAAATAGCCCAGTGCCTTTTGGCTTGTGTTAGTGGAGCTATGCAAATCTGATTTGGGGCAAGTGGCTTTAAGTATGTTCTTAAAGATAAGACTCTGCAGAATCTCTTGTGCTGTTTCCCAGCACTGGGGACAGCCTTTAGACCAGAATGTCTGCCCTTGGCCTTGGCTGACCACCATCTCAGTCAGCATTGCTTTCTAAGGGCAGTGAAGCAAGCTGCGGATTCTGAAGGGCTCTGACAAGTGGGTAACTACACCATACCTTCCTTTCTCAAGGGATGCGGAGCCCATTTAATGGCTTTGGCTCTTTAGTTTGCAAAGCATCAGCCTTAACAAATAGCAGGCCCTGGAGAAGCAAGAACTGGGTGGTGGTGGTTGCTGCTGTTGTTATTGTTGTTGTTCTTGTTCTCCTCCCCCTCTTCCTCCTCCTCTTCCTCTTCCTCCTCTTCCTCCTCCTTCTCTTAAATTACATTACTTATGTCTTGTGTATGTATGTGTACATGCATATGGTCATGCAGTCGCAGAACAACTTGTAGGTGTCTATCTCTCCTACTGTCCTACTGTGTGTTTCTGAGATCCAGATGGTTAGACTTGGTCACAAGCCCCATTAAGCACTGAACCATCTTGCTGGTCCTTTTTTTTTTTTTTTTTTGGTTATCTTTCATGCTCAAGTTCTTTTTCCTGACTTGACATGGTGACAGGCTCAGAAGGTTTCATGGCCCTTTGTTGGGATTTTCAGTGGACATGTAGGGTGCAGGATGCGTCTGTCGGTTTTGCATTACTATAACAAAGTACCTAAAGCAGGCTAGTTATGAAGTACAAAGGTTTAAACTGTCTATATGGTGGAGATTCTAGAGCCCAGCCCCTCTATTCTCTCACTCATTAAGTGAAGACCTAAGGGGTCTTGTGAGGCCGAATGCCACAGCAAGTGGCCATATCCCAAGCCAGAAAACAGAAAGACAGGTGGCACCAAACTCCCCGGCCTTTATAGCAATCCTCTCCAGAGCTACTAAGGAGCCCATAAGAACTACTTGCTAATGGCTTGCCCCCCTAAGGACGACTCCCCATGGAGAAAGATCAGACCATTGGAACCGCTGTAATGAAAGAGGCATGAGCCTCAGGTCCCTGTTGTCCCCACTAGGACACAGCTCTTCTTGAGTTACTTGAAGGAATTAATTCTGTCAAGTGGTCCTTCAAAATCAGAGCCCACCTTTCTAGACTTGTCAGAGTCATTCAGGGGCGCCCATTAGTCTTTAAGTGGCATCCACCAGGGCTTTCTCAAATAAACAATCATGTTCTGTGACTCAGTGCATAGGAAGGGTGGTGGGAACAGAACAGCAGGGAAGTCATCAAGGGGCTGAGGTCTGGGAAGGAGAAGGCCAGTTCTCAGCAGACCCCATGGCCTCCCCCATGGGAGGCTAATCCCATTCAGCATTTTCTGAGTTTGGTGCACTCAGCAATTGCAAATTTCTTGAGTTTCATTTCTTTTCCTCTGAAATAACTTTACTTTCCTTTTATGTTCAAAAAAAAATCCTCAAGCACCATTTCTCTTAAAAATAGGAGTTACAGAGAAAACCAGCTTCCTGAAGCCTCTCCCTGTGTACATTCTTACCTTCTGAACACCATTTGAAGCCAGGAGAGCCCAGGGCTTTATTTGAAAGATTGGGGGTAGGGCGGCAGCAGGCAGGATCTGACTTGGTCCCTAGTTTTTCTTCTCTGTGTTCCCATGGCCACATTGTCTCCTAATTCACTCAGCAGAGCATACAGTGCATATGTGGTGTTTCACATAACATAGGACGCCCATGGAGGCTCCCAGGGATGGAGTGACGACTCCTGTCTTCAAGGACACTGCTTCCTAGTGGAGATGAACATGAGAGACTGACGAAAGAAATCCCAATGTAACGTGAAAAAAACGACATCCTGTAGAGTGCCGTGGACACTCAGGATGGAGTGGCCAACAGGGACCAGGGACAGGAGAGAAAGAGAAAGTCGCAAAGAGGAGGCTATGCTTAAATTGGTGCTTGCTGTTGTCATAGGAGTTTCAAGGGACTTGGCTCCCTATCCCCCCCACCCCCTTCCCACTCTCCCTATCTTCTGCTTTGACAAACAGCTCCTCTCTCCTGCCTCCATGTATTCTGTTGAAAAGTGGCACTTGTCATAAACACCTTGTGGGAAATGCTTGAGGAATTAATGGGAGGGAGCAGACAAGTGCTGGTCACTACCACTGTCAGGTCAAGGAAACAGAGAGCTCATTATTACTGTGTAGTCGGCGGTGGCGGCGGCGGCGTCATCTGGTTAGTTGGTTTTGATTTTTATTTGCCATTGGGTCTCACTTTGTAGCCCAGACCAGTCTTGAACTTGTTGTCTTCCTGCCTGGGTCTCAGAGATGCTGAGATTCCAGGCTTCTGCTGAAATCATCACTTATTAACAATATATTGAGAACTCCACCTTTTATCCTCCTTCAAAGTACAGATTATTCCCTATGATAGATGGGTGACTGATGGTGTTCCGAGCATTAGTGAGCGAAGGTTTGCCCACAGGTGCTTAATACCCTCTGACTTTTCAAGAGAAGATGAGATAGGAAAGGGGCTAGCCAGAGGTCGAGGTTAGGGTGTAAATGTCAGCTTGGAGACCAGTTATGAGCCTTGTTTGCTATGGAAGTGAGCAGCTGTGCTCTGGGGTAGTGGCGATGGGTACAGTTAGAGACATAAATCAGGGATGATATAGCCAACTGTGTACCTCAAAAGGCTCCCTCAAGGAGTTTACTACACAGTAGGGGTGGGGGAAGGGTAGGATGATGGATAGAGTCCTAGGAGGATTTACACCATCATCTTCAGATCAAAGGAGAGTAGTTTGACATCCAGGCACAGAGAAGATGCTCTGTAAGTGTTCTGTAAGTGGCCTCTGGGCTGAGGTTCATCTATGCATTGCCAGGCCCTGGGGTACCTGTTAGTGGAGGAGGTCAGGGCCAGCACTCTGAATTTATAAACATTGATGCTTTGAATTGCATTTTGATTTTACTCTTTAATTCTCAAGTCTCAACTGTTAAAGAGATAATATTTTATATTTGAAAAAATATTGCAAACAGAGGACAATGACTTGTAGCCCCAAGCTCCTTCTGTCATCTGTATATGATCTCTGCCTGGGATGAGGTGGAGATCAGTTTTTCCATGGGCACAGTGGCAAGGCTGTGGGCATCGCTCTGGAGTCCAGCAGTTGAAATGCCTCAGCTGGTTGGGTATAGGAGATGGAGGGCTGCTTTGTAGTGTAACCAGATGTCATAATATTGAGTGTGCTACCTGGGCACGCAGGCTGCTGTGACAGGTAGAGGTCACTGGGCTAGCTAATGGTCTAAAAAAATGTATATTCAGGTTCTGTCAGGGAGAAAGTAATGGGTTTCATCTGAATGAAATTTAATATACTTATGGATTCTGAGAATTTGAAAGCCTTTCATGATAATAAAGCCTTTATTTGTTTGGGAGCAAATAATCCTTTGGTGTGATGTTATTGTCTTTCCACTTTAATCATGGTTGAAGCCAAGGCAAAATGCTTTGCCTAAAATGTTTCTTGAGTAGACAGCCCCTGTCTGTTTTAAACTGCATTGAGTCCGAAATGGACTAGGTCACATGTAATAAATGATGGCATTTTAATAGAAACATTACAGCAAAAATAGTTAACAATCTGCTTTAATTTCAAAACTCATTTTCTCGCTCACACTGTTGGGCAGTATCTTGGTCAAATGTGCAGAATGCATTGGGATTTAATTATGATGGCAATTTATTCTGAAGCAAGGTTAAGTGGGGCTGTCAATAAAGGTGCAGGGTGAGGACAGCTGTGTCCTGGTGTTCCTAAGTCCTGAAAGCCTGGTCAACCGTGAAAGAGTTGAAAGCTTGGGCACTGTTCCTTGCTAAAGCCTCCAATTCCAGGGGTGCAGATACAGAGGCTGGGTGCCAGCAGTGTGCCATCCCTTATGAGTGCCCTGCCAGTAAGAAGGGGAAAAGCCAGGGGCAGGGTGTGTTCAGAGTTAGTGACTCCTTCACTGGATCCAAATTACTAATTAACTTACTCCTTCAACACCTAAGCCCCAATGTAGTGAGTACAGGGCATATACAGGCCACTGGCAATAAGCAGGATTACCACTCCAGGACGACTACACAGACAAGTACATCCACTAAAGAGTGACAAAGATATATGTTCAAGGACAGCTATGTCATAGACTTTGAGGTCAAGGTCCCTGATGTAAGTAAATGATTAAGAAGGACATCTGGTATGGTTTGTGGTCATGGTGGTAGCTGGATGGCACTATGTGTTTCTAGAAACTGGGCATGGAGGGATGTAGTGATTATGTTCCAGGCAGAGAGAAGGGTTCCCTCCCAGACCCTATTGTGGTAGGCAATAAGGTGCCTGCCATGGGGATGTTCTCTGACATGGAGGAGAACCAAGGTGTATGGTGTCTGAAGGTGCATCTTCTTTCTGTGGGCTAAGGGCTCCACAGAAAGCAGAAAGAGATGTTGTAGTTGTGAAACTTTGAGACTAGGAGATATGACGTGGCCACTAGGTATTTGGGCTGTCAGTCAGTTTCAGGGAGATGGGAGAAAATTGAGGTGGAAAGTACTCAGACGGGTGATTGTGATCACTATGTTGGCCAAACATGGGCTGTAGCCAAGAGTCGGTGCTGAGTCTGGAGGCGTGTCCCAGCCCTCTCCTGTTCAAAGGGAGTAGCAATCATAAAACATCTCTGTGGCTTGAAACTGAAAAGCAGAGACATTTTTAGCATTCAATAAGTTGCCTGGACTGACCTTAAAGTTAGATCCTTTTCACGTGAAGATGATGCTCAGCTGACCACAGTAAGAATGGACTTCAACTCCAACCTGAGTGGTGGCTGGAGTTGGTCAGCTCCTCACACACTAGAAGCGTTGGTGCTTCTAGGACCCATTTCCAAAGTTCCAGTAGCCTCGGGGAAATCATCCAGTTATACCTCATGTTGAGTATGTTGGGAATTTAATGCCATACTATGACAGTTTTCTTTCCCCCACAATGCTGCACTAGGCATTATTGGCCAACGTGTACCTCTGAACCACAGAGCACCCATTATTTAGCATACATTGTCCTGCTAGTGAAGGGATTTATGTGCCAGAGTGAGTTGGCTTCTGACCTTGAGATGATCTTAAACCTGCATGTGACACCAAGTGTGGTCTCAGAGAGGCACTTGCTCTTACTCCTCCGTGTTTACTTCAATGAGCAGAGGAACGAATGTGTATTTACTGGGTGCCTGTTGTGTAGTCTCCACTGTGTTTAGAGCTCCCGTCAGTTAACTGCCAGATGTCCTCTTAGTATCAGGGGTTTCTGGTTCATAAGACCCTTGCTAAGAAGCTCAGCCAGTGGGGTCATTGAGGGGTTACTTTGCTTTCATTACCTCTAAGAGGGGGAGGCTCATCCTCCAGACAGAAGCGAGACCTCAGTGACATAGCAACTCAAACTCTGACTCACGCCGGGGAAGTTCGTTACAACTCTCTCCCTCTGACTAGTCGAAGAGAAAGTGATTTTGGTATTAACATGCCATTAGAACACACTTGCAAATATATTTTCCACAAATGAACTGGGCTTAGATCCCGCAACCTTCAAAAGCAGGAGCTCATTTGGATCTAAGCAAACTATTATTTCATGTTCGAATTTTGGAACGAAATACTAATTTTCCCAATATTGATGATGCAAAGATGTCTTGTAAGGAAAACTGTTCATCAGAAAGTAATTAAAAAGAAATACGAACCAAGCTAGTCAGGTGCCGGTGCATAAAGTTGAACCATGGATGAGTTGTGTGTCCTCTTGAAAGCAGCTGGGAATGGTTCCTGGGTGCAGGTTACCTCCCCTGTGGCCAGGACACAAGGCTCCCGTGATTGATGTCACAGACATTTCTGGATCTATTCTTGTTTATGAACGGATGAGTTAAGTCTTATCACTATCTTTGCCTTTGGGGCTGCTAAGGCTTTTTTCATGAGTTAAAAATTTCATAACTCAACCCAAGCTAATAACTGAGTCTTCAGACCTAGGAAAAATACTTAAGTTTATTGCAAAAGATAATATCCCATTTAAAACAGTTTAGAAATTTACAAAACCCTACAGTGATACATTGTCTTCAGGAAGGCGCTCTACAGATGCGCTGGCATTAAGTTCCAGGGGTACTGAGTGTTTTAACTATAGAGGGAGCAGCTACATTAAACCCCTGCAATTTAAACAGACCCATCAGTCCTTTCTCCTTCCATTTCATAAAAGTAATTTTTGCTAGATGAATCTCTTTCCATAAAACCATATAACCTCAAGTGTAACATTTCTGTAGAATATCATATTACATACTATTTTACAAAGAAGCATTGCTACTCAGCACGAGTAACAGACTGTAGAGTTTTGGTATATATGAGTATGGTTTTATTAATGTAGTGACGACGCTTTCTGTTCAGAAGGCTGGTGTTTATCAATCCTTTCTCCCAATACTCATATTCAGGATTCAATTACCAGAAGGAACCTTCTCTCCAGGTATAGATTAGTGTGGCCTAAGCAGTGCGATGTGGTGTTGTGCTTTGGTATAAAATCATATGACCTGGGTTGATTTTCTTTCAGGGAAGGGTAACAATTTTCAGTCCTAATTTAATCTCATTCAGTTCAGTTTATGTAAGGACCCTAACTCGCCATGTACGTGTGAAGATAAGAGCTACCCCAGGTCTCTCCTCCTTTCTCCAGGTTACCCGGTTCAAAGGCTGCAGTTAGCTCTCACAGCTGAGCTCCCCCACTGGTAGGAGATATACAGAGCTTAGAAATCAGGAGGCATAGTCATTCTTCTGCCCAGTCAAGAAAGAACACAATTATGCCACTTTCTCCAGGTTAGTGAAAAAGGCTATTCTAGTTCCCAAGTCTCCGAGATCTAAGTGCAAGAATATTTTCGTTCCATCCTGATATTCTGGAATATAAATTCATTTGAAATTAGTGTAAGCAAAACAAATTAAGATGGAAGCCCCACTGCAAGATAAAATTATATAAGAGATCCCAAATGAGTTCGCTTTATTGGATTATCCTCTGTACTGTTTTTTTCCATTGCTGGGGCCAACTGAGAGTTGAGAGTGTGGATACAGAAAGAAAGATCTGTGGCTTTTGGCCAGTGGTAACATATCTAATTGAAATGTGGTTTCTTAAGCATGACAAGTATATTTATCTTAATTCTAACTTGACATTCTATATTCTGGTCTCACTTTGTGGGTTTAAACATTACACTAGAAACAGAGAGAGAACATCTCAAATGACATCCCAAGACTTAAATAGTGCAAGCCCAGATTCCTTGCCAAATTTTCCTCACTCTCCCTGAAATAGCTTTTGCACCGAAGCACTGTGACAAGGGAGGTGAAATTGTTGGGGTGGTTTGCTCAATTAGCCTCAGTTGGCAGAGGGGTACGCACACCCCACGTACACAGCAGAGACTCACTCAGACACCGGGTCTTTGGCAAGGGGGCGGTTATAAAATGCTTTCTTCGCCTAAGTGTGGCTCACATTTCTGGCAGTGTCAGTCCAATCGCAGGCTGGCAGAACCCGGAACTGAATGCAGAGGTATCCAAGCCCTGCCTCCTATTCAGCCCCAGTAGGTAGCAATTACTTAATCACACTGCTTTGAGAGTTTGCTTGGCACGCAAGCTTGACCGGACATCCACGAGTGGAGGTCTTGTCAACACAACGAGCTAGATCTTAAGGAGCTCAACCTTTGTGGAAGAAGGCACTTCCATCCTCACTCTCAGTCCGTGACCGAAACCTGGTCACCAGGAAGGGTAACTGCGAGTAGCATGTTTGGGCCTATCTACATGGTTGTCACAAGGATGCGTGGATGAGAAAAAAATGCTATATTGTAGGTAAGCCTTGTTAACATCACTCGATAAGGTATACCTACATACAAGTTGCTGAGTCTTAAGACCCTTAATGTTACAGGTAAATGAACGCTAACAGGTAAATGACCCTAACATTAAAGCCCCTCTCAATTACCCCCACTGGGCATACAGAGACATATGATAATTAAGTGGCCCCAGAAAGACTACAGCTATGAAAGTCACCTGAGTTCCAGTAACATAGATCACACAACAGCTGTCTAATACCCATGGGCAACCTTACCCTTCCACACCCCATACTTTACAAGAAGACAGCCGCACAGCTGCTGGATTTGAAATCTAACAGCTAGTTGAAAAAGAGGACAACTTAATACAATCAGGGGGATCTGGCATTGTTAGGCTCTGCTCATTTCTGTTGTGCTTTTTGTACGGTAAATCCTAGAACCCTGCCAGCTTATTGTATGATGTTTTCTAGGATACTTGCTCACAACCCTGCTCTTCCTGCAGTGCACAACACAGGCTTATTTCTGTACCTTCAGGGTCAAGGATCTCAGGGTAGGAAGGAAATGCTTGCTGCCAGGGAAGTGGTGGGAGTGCAGTGAGCATTAGCATATGGTGGGAATCTGAGCTTAGCAGATGAGGACGAAGCCTGGCTGTGAGGGACAGGCAGCTCGGTAACAAGTGGCCACGCAAGTGTCCACAAAATCCTCTGCAAGCTGCGGCACACTCTCAGGTAAGGTTGGTGAGCAGGTGTCCAGGGGTGTACCAGCTCTGAGGCACTCCTGTCTCACAGGGCAAGGGGATCTCAGCCTGCGCTCTTGCAGAGGATTGGGGAGGTCTTGAGGGGATCCCCCAACTCAGGAAGGAATGCAGGAAACCCCAATCTTCTCATATCCACCAGAAGCATTTCTTCTTCACCTTCTTGCTCTTCCGCCGTAAGTCCTGTTTCTCGGGGACCGGGGCTTCTGCTGGGGATTTGGGGGGCGAAGGTGCTTCCTCAGCTGGTTCTGCCTCCTCCAGACTCTGGAGAACCTCATGGAACCTGCCTTCCTGCTGCCGGAAATCATACTCTACACTGGAAGACAGAGAGGAAGGAAGAGGGTAACTTCAAAATAATACACACTGACTTGGAAATAACACGTACCCGTTACCCAGAGCATACAGAGCAGGTCCTTGGGATCAACTACTAAGCCATTAGGGACCAATGGCCAAGTGGCTTTAGGAGAGTTGAGCCATTTCCCAGACGCTTCCATTCTTCCCCCTTGAATTAAATTACCTTTCATGATACCTCATTTTGTCAAGTAAATCAAGCAATGACCATGTCAGGCATCCAGTAAACATTTGGTCTAGATTTCCTCTCATCTCTAGTTAGTGATCATCATTGAACTGTTTTTGTTAAACAGTATTCATGGAAACTAATTCATTAACATATAAATGATAGAAAGGCACACATCAAACTGAGCTTAGTTTCCTCATCTGTGAAGTGGAAGTAATAATGTTCCCTGAGGCTAATGAAATCAATATATGTGAAGTAGATGTAAATGACATGGCCCGAGCAGAGCCTCACATACTGCAATCTTCTGTACATGTTAATCCCTATTCCTGCATTAACATTACTACCATTGATACATTACATTCTTTCAAGTGTTATGCTCTTAGGAATATGTCTTAGAGACCTTTACTGATGTATCAGGCTACCTTCCAGCATTCTTCCATACAGAGAGACTGAAATCCTCTTCTGTCGCTAGATAGCTTCTCCTTTTTCCTATTCCATGTGTGTTTTTGGAGTCCTTAGTATACAGTGTATTCCATTCATACCATGTTGATTGATAAAAGGTTTCTGAGGTAAACATGAGGGCAGATGCCCAGAAGCCCCGGGAATGCAGAGTCAGCAAAGAACCTGGACTTAAGGCAGGAGACTGATGTTCCCTCTGCCTCTTTGTTCCTGGAAAAGAGGCAAACCTGTCAGGGACTCTTGGCCTTCCCCTCACTCTGCTTAGCTTCCTCTGAGCCCAGAGAACTCGGCTAGGAAGACCAGATCCTGCCAGGCAGCTCTGCCCAGCCTGTGTCCTTGACTGCTCACTTCCCTTCCACTTTTAGGTGCATTTGAGTACTAAGTGCTTGTTACGTGTTTTCTCAGAAAGTCCACAGCTAGCATGAGAGTGTAGAAAATGGCAGAAATACGACCATAAGAGCAGAGCATGCCCCTTGTTTAGCCGGAGGCAAGGGATGGGGATGAAACACAGTGTAAGGAGGACAAAAGCCCCCACGTTGCTCTGGATGAGGCATGACTGGCAGAGTCCTTTATGCCCAGTGAGTGCTGAAAATCAGCCATCATTAAAAGACCACCTGCCCTTGCCTGTGATACCCATGTCACTTCCCAGAGCTTAAGATCAGAGTTAGCGCTGCTGTAGAAGTAAATCACAGTTGTCACATGTGAGAAAGGAAGCTCCAAATGCAGCATTGTCCTGGGCATTCTGAAATGGAAGAGACGGAAGGGCAGAGCAGCCTGTCATATAGCCAGCAGGAGGAAGTATCAGTAACCTTCAGCCAGATTCCTTTCTCCTTTTTGGACATCCTTTCCCTTTCTGCTCCTCTCTGGTTCTCTCTACAGGGACATAATCCTGGCAGGGTGACCTACATAATGGATGAAACACAGATTGTGTTTTTCAAAGCAAAGCTCTAGAGTGCATCAACTGCAAGTCACTCCCCTACTCTCAAACATTAGAGTGGTACCCTGCTGAGCAAGTATGTTCCCTACTCCCAGGACTGCAGGCAAGTGTAGAAATCAGGTGCATGTTCAATACACAACACAGATTCGGCGCCACATGTCGCCCAGACATTCAACCAAGATTGATTAAGTATTGACCATGTGCCAGATCCTGCTCTAGATGCTGAGAAAGGAGTGGCAGCTAGATTAAAAGTCTATCCAGCTAGCACTGCCATTTCTTGACCAGTGGCTTTCTGTCCTTAATAAATGATATCCCACATCATCAGCAATTTGAGACCTTGTAGCCAAAGCCAGTGGTTTGCTAGCTCATTTGGCACAGGTATCCAAACCCACGCCTTGAGTCCCATTCTTCCACTGTTGTCCAGTATTGCACCCTAGTTTGTCTCGAGGGATGGAGCAGCCATCTGTTAGCATCCCTTGGACCTCCTTCTTCCCAGGGGAAACTGCGGAGTTGGATCCAGAGGCTGGGACTGGTCACCTCAGGTAACCTTTGCATCGTACCAAGGAGGGAATTTAAAGTAGTAAGTTGCAAACTCTGATTCCCAGCCTCTGTTACTGGAGGCATGCATGCTTGGTTGATAGGGAACAGCCATATCATATTCACAGTTCTTTTAAATCCTTAATAGCCTTGCCTTACCTACTGTGGCAGAAAACTATCTTGATGATAGAGTACAAGATAGAGCCAAAGCAAATGAGTAATCCCTGCTCATGCTGAGAGTGCCTGCTGCCTGGTGTAGAAAATCCCATCCACCTACCCTCCCATTCTCCCACCCATACATCCACCCTCCCACCCACTCATTCGCCCACCTACTCACCTACCCACTCACCTACTCACCCATCCTTCCACTCATCCACCTATGTACCCATCCATCCATCCATCCATCCAGCCAGCCAGCCAGCCAGTCAGCCACCCACCCACCCACCCACCCACCCACTCTAGTGCTAAATCCAAGTAACATGGCTAGACAGACTGAGACATCATCTCTGTGGAGCTCGCTTCCCAGAATTTAAGGCCAGTGATCCAAGTATGCTTCTCACCTCTCACATGGCCTTTTCCCCAGGTCTCTGTCCATGGTATGTAATCACACATGCATCACTGGCTGCTTCTTTCTCCTTCTGTGTGGCGTTTCTGACCGCCTAATCCAAAGCAAACCAGCAGTAACGAACTGCCTGCATTTCCCAAGATTCACAAACACCTCCAAACCTATTAGAAATTGTGTTTCTGAGTGAGTCTATTGTGTGCCCAGAACTGGCAGGCCCAGGAAGCAAAGAGCCAGAAAGCAGAATGCAGACTCTGCCTCCTCTGCTGGGCTTGAGTTGCTGCCCATCCCAGAGGTTAGAGCCAAAGGCTTTTGAGTTGAGTGCTCCTGGTTGACCTTGGGTAACTCTCTTTGTCCCCCAGGATTCAGCTCTATGTAGGAGTCATAATAATAACCTAGCTGGGTGGCCATGCTGATATGAGGCCATAAAAGGTGTGATTACACTGTGTGGGACTTGGTCTCTGCCCACTTTGCTCTTCTTCACTGAGAGCTTTACCGTCCTCTCTTAGGGACAAATGCCTCTCAGCTCCTCATCTGCACCTCCAGTGCTTCAGACATTGTACACCTTGCCCACAGCCTTGCTCTTCACTCCTTCCCTCGTGTACATTCAGGGAAGAATACATCATTATGTTTCTATGGAAACACAGCAGGGTTCTATTATAATCACTAGGATTTAGGGAGCTGCCCCTCCCCCCATGTGTCTGCCCCCACTGGTCTTGACAGTTTAAGGGGATTGAAAGTGACTTTCTTTTCAAGGCCAAGCAAATAGCAGAGTATTGAGAAGTGTGTGTGCTTTGGAAAGAAATTGATTAATGTTTTTTAGGCCAAAGCAATTTATTAACATAAAGGAAAATTGTCACTTTTCTTCTTATTCACCCTTTGACAAACTACTGTTTAGTTTAGAGAGGAGAGGGGAGGACATTTTGCTTTGGTGGCAGCTGGTTTATAGATGGGGAGGGGCCATGTCCTGCCTCCCTCACATGCCTTTCATCTCAAGGCTGAGTAGACAAGAAGGGATGACAGCCCCTTGACTGTGTCCATCAACTTCCTGAAAAGAGGAGTAAATGTGCAGCATATCTGTTGTAAATTCTGGGCACGTGCCCCTTCTTTGAGGTTTGGGTCCTGGGTCTGAGTAGAACACTAATACACTTGACTACACCCTCCTTCTGTCCTTCCTCTTGTCTGTCTGTCCCTTATTGCCATACCATCACCCACCATCTCTGCTCCCTATATTCCATGTAGACTCCTAAAAAGAGAGCTAAGCACTGACAATCTAGTTTGGGAAGAATCCAGTGAGGAATAACTATTAGGCAAGAAGTTGTTACAATGTTGCATCCAGAACAAGAAGCACTATGATAACCCGAATCTGTCAGAATGTGTGAAGGCCATCCTCTGGGGGGTGGATAAGGTCAGGAATGCCCGGTTCCTGGGGATCCTTAGTGCCCTTGACATCCAACGATGCATCCCAGCACGCTGCCCCAGTGAAATAATAAAATAAAATGTTGTGGGACAGAGAGCTACTCTAGCTTCCATCACCATGGTGGATGTAAAGCAGAAAAACATTCTAGAAAGCAGAGGGAACCCTGTGCCATGGCTCACCATGGTTGAAGTTACAGTAAGGAAAAGAGATGGCTTCATAGTTAATCACACACATGGCTTCTATAAAAGACCTAAGTTCAGTTCCCAGGTAAGGCAACTCATAACCACCTATATAACTCTAACTCCGGAGGGTCCAGCACCTTCTTCTGGCAGCCAGGGGCATCAGCACTCATGTGCACATACTCCCTACACAGAAACACATACATAATTAAAATAAATATTTGAAAAACTATAAGTTCATAGCCAAACAACATCTCCAGGCTCTTGTGATCTTGGCTAGGCAAGCAGAAATTGGGTAAGCCAACATGAAATACAGTGTTCAGAGAGTGAGTTTCATTCTCAGATTAAATATTCAAAAATAAGACACAGAGATTTATAGAACCAAATAAAGAAAGTAGTAAGAGCTGGGCAGAGGCTCCTGACTTTATAGAACATCTTTAGCTTTGTAAAACTTCTGGTAATCCATTCTCATTTTGTTCTCAGCGTGTCCTGGGAAGATGGGAAGGTTGTTAAGCCCACTTAACTGATAAGCAAGTTAACAAAGGGAAAAACCATCCTGAGCGCTATGATCAGACCTAAACCTAGACTTTGCATCTAAGTCTGTGTCATTCAGATTTTCATATATTAAAAATCTACTGAATAGTAGTTGACTTAAATAACAGATAAGCATTTCTCATTGTTCTGAACGGCTGGGAAACCCAAGAACAAAACATCATCAGATTTGGTGTCTAATGAGAGCCTGCTTTCTGGTTCATAGGTGGCTGCCTTCTCCCTATAATTCTAAATTTTGGAAGGGGCCAGCAAGCTCTAGAGTTGTCTTCAAGGACACCCATTTCATTCCTGAAGGTTGTATTCTTCTAATCCAATCATCTCCCACTTTCAAATTGCCATGAAATGAGATGACAAGATTTAACATGTGGATTTGGGAAGGCACACATATCTAGCCCATAACACCTGCCTTCCTGGCCCTTGCACTTGATCTCTAACAAAGGAATATCTCCACATAAGGGTTATATTCTGAGGAGAAGCAATGAGTAACTGAACCCTGTTAGATTAGAATAGGTAATAATTTAAATGTACAATAACAATGACTATCATTTAAGGTAACATTCCCTATCATAGTTCTAATAGATAAACAATACTATCTTCACTTATCAATTGAAGAAACTAAAGCAGTGGGGATAAATGTTCTTCCAAGGATTTGGACCATGAATCTAACCCTAAAGGTCTTGTACCAGTACATACTCTGCAGTGAAGGAACATGGTTCCATGTACCCAGGGAAGAGCTAGATGGAAGACAGTGTGTAGATGTGGGGTAGGGAGGAAACAAAGACCTGCCTTCTGTATGGTGCACACACCCCCACCAATCCTCTGTTGATCCAGACTCCAGCTGAGACTGGTCCCAACACCTTAGCTGACTTTCTGTCTGGCCATACCCTCTCTAGACTTCAGAGAAGCCTTGACCATGAGCAATGTATGCAAAAAGGATGTTAACCACTAGGAGACAACTTAGGTAAGTTTATACCTAGCTACCCTTAGGTCTTGGGTCTTGGCTACTTATGTCTTCTCCAGTGGCCCTTGGCACTTCCTCCTTAGCACTTCTAACTGCTTTGTAGAGACGGGTCCCTGTCTTCCCCGAAACCAAGATCAAACTGGACTCCACAATGTCTCCCTGAAGACAGAACACCTTCAGATTCATCTCCGCTCCTTTCCTACCTCCCTTGGGAGCACACTGTAGTCCCTCTCCACCAAATCAGGGTGTACCACATGATTAGTCTCCTGCGGCTTTCCTTTCCAGAGAATCTGCCATGGGAATTGTTGAACCTAGGGAAGGTAGTTGGCCCTAGGGAAGGCAAATGACATCACTTTGGGGAACAATCATAGTTCGGAAAAATAATCTTAGTGTGTATGTCCCCAAACGCCACCACTGCTTCAAGGGATAAATGTTCTCCAAACTTTCTCACTGTGACTGCTTTGTTTATTATTTATAGGTTATACGTTCAGATGTCACAACTTAGAGCCATTTCTACCTGTCAAACACAACCCCTTTGGGACATCTGTCTGCTGATGGTCCACAGAGGGTCACAGATGGTTCTCAGGGCACACAGAAAAACATTGCAAACTAGAGAACAACCCTCCACGACATGAAGCTTTCTAAGCTCTCTGAAAGGGTTGACTGTTTCTCAGAAACATATTAACTGACAAAGAAAGGTCAGAAGGGGCTGGGAGACAGGAAAGCCTCCTGCAAGTAGGGACTGACGCCTGAGCCCTAGCTTACCAGGATCAAGTCAACCTCTCCAAGGCTTAGTTTTCTCATCTGCACAATGGGAGCAATACTCCTGCCACCCAGAGTCTGAAATGAGCCGTGCACACAGTGTTGGTTTAGCAAAATGCCTGCCATGGTGACTGGTTTAATGGGTGGTAATGACTTTTCTATGAACTGACAAAGAAGGAAAGGGGCTGGGGGTGTCACAGTGCTGTCACTTGTGGCCTGTGTGCTGCAGCACCTTCTTGTTAGTCTTGTGTGATACTCAATGGGCTTGACTTTATATTTATGGCATGTTTTACCCTCTTTAGCCATTAATGCATTAAAGCAGGCTTCACTTTTTATTGCAGATAAATTGCTGTTGTAATAAATCTTGCTCCTTTCCCCTTACACTCGGAGAGAGAAGAAAGGGGTAGAGCTACAGAGAGTCAGGAAGTGAGGACAAATACATGACTTGTATATCAACCTGTCGGCCCTTGAGAAACTACCTCCTGCACCCCAAACCTTACAACTGTCTCTCAAAGAGAGTGTTCAAGCTACGCATGTGGCTAGTAGCCAGCGAAGCTAGATGGCGTTCGTGGTCACACTAGAATCGAGAGAGTGTGGCTCAGACTGTACTGGAATAATCTAATGAGGGCTAGAGTTGCAACTGTGATGTCCAGGAAGGACAGATCTGTTGTGAGCATTAGAAATCTCCATCCTTGCTGATTTCGTAGCTGTCCAGAGAAGGGGTTTGGAAGGCTGTAGCTCTGTTTACCTGCCTCCATGCTGGGAAAGCCTGAGCAACCGACAAAAGGAAAAAAAAAATACTAAATAATTTAATGGGAGAAGTTGGTTGCTAAGCCCGAAGGGCTGAGGCATACTGCAGGTTCTAGAGAAATGCCTTTTTCTCTGATGACGCAATCTCTTAAGCAGCAGGCAAGATGGGGGCCCAGTGGCTTAAATCATTGAAAAAAAAAAAAGGCTTAAATTGTTGAAACAAACTCAAGAAAGGGTCCCCAACACCACCAACTGCTCTCGGAGGCTCTTTTTGCTCTGTAAAATGGAACCTTCTTCTTCTTTTTCTTCTTTTTTTTCCCCTGCAGGGTTCACAGCTGTGAGGCTGTGACCTGTGCCCCCAGGGTGTCTCTTTGTTAAGTATTGTCACTATCAAAACCAAGAGGAGAAGGCCCCTGGGAAGAGCAGACTAGATACAAAGGGAAGCTCCTGCAGGGACCTCCGTTTGAATATCTGCCCAGTTCTACACGTGCTTCAGATGGACTTTGCCTGTGAGGACTTCAGTAATCAAAAGTAACAGAATGAAAGCATCTAGTGGTCTGCGGCGTTTAGAGGGCGGAGGGGGCTTACAGAAGCTTCCCGTGTGGCATGTAGCATCACACGATCCTCAGCTCAGTGCATAGGGTGGTCACACCCCTCCCCTGAAGAGGAACCATAGTTATGAAGGTCAGTGTTTGGCACACCCACCTGGTCTGGTACCTGCTGTGAATTCTCTAAGATTGCATCAGCCTTTGTGCTCTTTGCTGAGAAGCAGGCTTGGGCTTTCTTTGCTCTTACCTTTAATTACAGGAAAAATGTCAGCCTGGTTTGCCAATGGTTCCTCATCTCAGAATCAAGACTTCAGGTGATTCCCCTTAGTAATGTGTAATGCAAGGCAATTCCCCAGAGGCATAGGAAGACACTCTCATTCCAAGAACAGTACTCTCTCCTTCTCTTCCCTCCATTCTCAGGCGCCTTGCCGAATATGAGGATGTCTATTGAACAACTAATCCTCAAAGCAAAGCTAAGCAGAAGGGGAACTTAGTCTTCCGAAGATGTAGTACAAAGAAGTGCTAGCTTTTCTGGGCTATTTTTTGAGGGAAACAATTCCATTCGTGGATAAGCTAGCCTTAAATCTAGGAAATCAGTCATTTATTCTTTTTAAGGTCCCCTAATTTCACCTCATTTAGAGATCCTTAAACCTTTCCAAAGACACTGTTACAATTCCCTCAGAGGCAGTGAGGAATGAGCCACCAAGAGAGATGAACTTCCGAAGCAGATGGGCCGTGACCACGTTCTGAGAACCCCACCTTTAGTGCATCTTCAGTGCAGAGTCTCACAGTGCTGTTGCCTGAGTTGAACTCGGCCATGACATAAGTTTTGACCAAGCTATCAAAGGGGTCTGGCCTCTGAAAACAGCATGCTCTAGACCTGGCTTGCTGGAATTCAGAGAACAGTGCTGCGCGCGACTGTGCGACTCCTGTTTCAATGTCTGGTATCAAGATAATGTTACATAAGCATCTTTCTTCTCTGCAGCCTCGATTGCTTAAATTGAGTATTGTACAAATGCCAGGTTCTGCCACAGTCCCAGTTTCCCCATCTGTAGAATGGGGGCACTTTAATGTAGCCTATATATTAAGAGGATTCAGGGAGGGGGGGCAGACATTTTGCCTTGTAAGTATTAGATATTCAGGAGCTGGCAGCTGACTTACTGCTAGCTCTTCTTTATTTCTTCCCCTTAACTTTCTTCTCAGTAGATTGGTCCTCAGCTATTGAAATTATAAAAGTGATCAAATAAAGTCCTAGAGACCGACCTTCAATGAGACATGCAGACTTTCTATATTATTACAGGTCTAATGGGAAAGCCATGGCTCCTATTGCCACTGACCAAATGCCAAGGAATTTCATGGCTTGAAGAAACATTCATGACTTACACTCCTCTTACTATGGAGGAGCAGAGCCCTCCATCACTCTAGGTGGAGGTGTGGACTTGACATTCCAAATGGAAGCTCTGTGGGAAGACATATTGCCTACCTGCTCCTACCTACACACAATCTACAGTTTGAGGGGGCTGCACATAACCCTCTTTCTCCTCAGGAAGACCTCTGTGTGACATTCAGGCCAAATCTCAAGATTTGAACTTGGTCACAATTAAAATGTTCCTTCTCCCAGATAAGGTTGTGCCCCGCCAGGGTCCAGGAATTCCTATGTGGATACTGAGGCATCTGCCCCTCATCCCCGTGAGCCCGCAGCTCTAAGGCTTCAGCCATCATTAAGATTACCAGGATGTCAGCACAAGGGTACTTTGGCCTAGGGGAGTTTTGTGGCTCTCTCCAATCAAGTCTGCCCTCCCCTCCAGAGCTGGCACAAAAGTCCTGAATGGTAATGCCAGAGGGCCATGAAGAACAAGATCTTAATGTCCTGTGGAAGTGCAGCAGCTGCCTGAGTCATCCGAGGAAGGTTTGATTAGGTTCCATCTCATTGAAAGTATATAGTGTTCCAAGTATTTGAAACTGACAATCCATGGGCTACATCTAGTCTTTATTTGATTCAGCTCAAAGGACCTGCTATGCAGAAGTCCTTCATTCCTAATAGGAACATTTGATTATTACAAGCTCCCAAGCCCCCATCCAAAGTGGGGTTGCACACAAGTGGCATCAATGACTTTATTCTGGAGTGATACACACAGCTCTCTCAAGCCCTCCGCTACTTTTACTTCCCACCCCTCCTCAATAAAGTCACACTTTTCTTTTGTAAGCATAAATTAAGTGCCAATTGTGTATTTGACACTGGCCTGTGATACATTAGGGTTCATGGTATAACAGAGGGATGAACATGCTTTTGGGGCCTTTTTTGTGTCTTCTTGGGAAGAGCTGAATTTCTTGGTAAGATAAAAAAAAAAAAAATACTGACAAAGAATCATGGTGCAAGAGTTTACTCTGGAAATGTGTGGTGACCCATGCAGAGGGGCCCAGGTTGGAGCACACAGGTCTGTGGCTGAAGAGGAACTGAGGACACTGTAGGTGAAAGGCTTTAGCCTTATGTTCAAGGGGCCTTGAGAAGTCAGCTAAAGGAAAGCAGAGCCAGGACAAGATTGTTTAACATGGGCAGATTCTATTTTCAGGTATAATTTGGCAGAGTGCATGGAGGGATGCTCAGGATAGGACAAAAAACCCTGCTGGAAAAAGGGTCAACCAAGGTGATGGTGTTAGGGGCTACTGTGGACCTGAAGTATGTGAAACCTCCAGGGAGATCTTTAGGTCACTGGGAGGTTATCCTTGAAGAGAATTATGACCTGGAGTTCTAATCCCTCTTTGCGTCCTTGTTTGTGACGTAAGTCGGTCGCTTCACCTTGGATTTCTACTGGGACGTGCTGGCATACTTGAGGCTGGAAGCAACGGGGCTGCCCAAGTTTAGAATAAAACCTTTAGAACCATGAGATAAATAATCTTTTTTTTTCTTTCTACAAGTTAGTTGTGTCAGTTCAGGAACAGAGAACAGATGAGTGTTAAGCATTACTTGAAAATCAAGTGTATGTCTCTGTCTGTCTGTCTGTCTCTCTCTCTCTCTCTCTCTGTGTGTGTGTGTGTGTATGTGTGTGTGTGTGTGTGTGTGTGTGTGTGTGAAACATACATATACCTATATAAGAAAGAAGTAAGGAAAAGTATGATGCAGGATTAAATCCATGAGTGCCACTGAAGGGACTGGAAGAGACTAAGCCTGAGGCATTGGACAAACAGCTCCTAAGCAATTCTTTTTCTTTTCCCCTCTTCTCCATCGCACTTCCCAGACACTCCATAGCCATTTCCTCACTGACCCACCAGCCTGCACGCTATTCCCGTTTCCTACGGAATATGCTTGGATGGAGATGGACCACCCCTCCACCTCTGGGAAAAAGCCCCACTATTTTCTCAAACTCTTAGAAGCATTTTACAGCTTAAATCCAGTAGATTCCCTGCTCTGCCCCTGGGTGCTATATCCATAAAAAAATAAATGCATGAGCCATGGAACCAAAGTCCTCCAAAGAGGCTCAGCTGACTATTTTTAGATGAGTGTGAACATGATGTGGCTGGAGGGGCAGGGAGCGGGGTGAAGGGGGAGGAGGCATGTGTCTCCCAGAAAAGAGGGGGGGGGCGAACTGTTTTCTAAACTTCAGTAAGAGATTTGCCTCCTCTCTCTCTCTCTCTCTCTCTCTCTCTCTCTCTCTCTCTCTCTCTCTCTCTCACACACACACACACACACACACACACACACACACACACACTCCCCCCCCACACACTGGTCTTGAACTTGCAGCAATCCCCCTGCCTCTGCCTACCAAGTGCTGGGAAAACAAGCGTGCCCTGCCACACCTTGGTATTCTTCTCCCACGCCCACCTCACAATTTTTTTTTTACTTAACCTTTTCTGTTCAAAATCAGCCTACTTTTTAAATTTACACAAGTGTACAAACCAAGCACAATAATTTTAGAAAGGGGGGCCGGTATCACTCATCATGAATATTTAAGAGGATTAGTTTTACAAGTTAAAAGCTTCAGCTGAAACCTTAAAATTGTGAAAATCTGGCTAGATACTGTTGCTTGCCCATGGCTAGGAACCTGAGATCTGTTCCCTCTTTGCAAAGGAATGCGATAAGCAAGCACTGGGAAGGGTTGAAAGACACTGTGGCAAGGAGCACAGATTACCTCGGAGGTAATCAGAAGGATTGAAATGCAATTGAAAAGAGAACACTAAGTTTCTCACTAAGTAATTCTGTGTTATTGATTCTTGGGAACCACCAGTAGCACTCATGCAACCCTTTGGGTAAATTGACCCGGGATTAAAGTGAATGGGAACTGAACAGCTGCTTAAGCTGGGGTAGAGCCAATTCTCACGCCTCCCGTGGGAGGTTAGTTAGGAAAAACCAGAGACCAGTGCTGAGGACATAGCTCCTGTGCTTGCGGGGACTGTGAAGCCCTGTGTCCAATCCCCAGTACTGCAGGACAACAGCCCCTGTCCCTGCAAAAACAATACAAGCAAACAAACAAAAAGCCACAAAACCCAACAGAACAGAACAAACACACACACACACAGACACACACACACAGACACACAGACACACAGACACAGANACACACATAGACACACACACACACACAGACACACACACAGAGACACACACACAGACACACACACAGACACACACACACACCCACAGACATACCCACAGACACACACACACACAGACACACCCACAGACATACCCACAGACACACAGACACACACAAAGACACACAAAGACACACACAGACACACACACAGACACACACACAGACCACAGACACACACAGACACACACACATACACGACAACAACCAGGCTACCACCAAAAGCCCCCCAAAACTTAATGTCACTCTCCATGATATATCGAGTCTCTGGAAGCTCTGAAGAGCCATGCCTAGGTTATTATTGGGGTATCAGTTTCGATGCTATCTATGCTCCTTGATGACTTATCTAAGAGATTCCTGGCAAGAGGAGGATGCCAAGGGGGCTTGGAGGACCAGAGAGAACGGGCTGCTTAGAACCGGTGACCTCAGTGTTTTGACAGGAGCAGGATGCACAGCCATAGCCCAGGGCTGATGAGGCGAGGCCTTCGGTCACCACCACTTAGCAAACCTTATGTGTTGCTAACTTAGCAGCCTCTCCAGGGAAGACGTGCTAGTGGGCAATCCATCATGTACCGTGTGCTTTATGTACAGTGACAGGCGCTGGACCCATCCGTCATCAGGGAGAGAGACCACAGCCTGCGGACGGGTATTTCACATCACTTGCTCATTAGCTTCTAAGATCTGACTTTCCAGGACACAAGTCATTTGAATTTTCTTTCTTAAATGACAACTCTCATCTTGCTATTTCCATGACAAGATGCTGTTTCTGATCTTTCTGCTTTCATCAAATTAATTGCCTGTTCTTTTGCAGTGGTTTAGAAGCAAGGGTACAGGTTGTGTCTGATATGACGATCTGGCTTTGAATGACAACCAGAGCTGCATGTTGTGAGGGGCAGATACAAACAATGCGCACTGGGGTGGCATGGGAGAAGAGCAGGAGGTCTGCCATACCAGCTGGGATGTAACTGCCTTTGGAATGCTTGCTTGGGATGTTTGAAGTAAGGGTTAGAAAAGCGCAAACATTCTCAGACTCTGGAAGGACGCAGTTTAACCAAATATTGTCACTGTTAATTCAGCTTAGAATAACATAATGTCAGAACTATAAGGCACCATTGGGACCATCTAATTAAAGCGACTCATTTCTCCAATAAGGGGACTCAGAAGCCAGAAATGACTTGCTCAGGGGAAGGTCATGAGCAATTCGTATTAGATTGGAAAATAACTATGTGCTCTTTTTAATGAACATAAGCCAAATTTTTAAAAAATGGAAATAATTGATCATGCGTAAGCTGTGTATTTGAAGGAAGACTGTCTAAAATGTGGATGTTGGTCCAAATCAACTCTTCCTGCTTCTGATGAATAGTTTGGTTTTTTTTTTTAATCCTGCTTTTTGTCTAGACACGTAATAATTTTTTGTTCCTTTGTGATGTAGAAATTTGCTTAAGACAGGAGATTAAAAATAAAGAGCAGCGACTGCTGGAACTTCCTGATTCACTTCCCAGTGCGGCAGGCCTTCCTTAAGAGGCCTCTCTCTGGGGAGGCGGGAAGGGGCGTTTGCTTTGAGATGTGAAGTTGTGCCTTTAGCTTTGGGGGTAGGTACTTTGTAAGTAGTCTAGAGTCTTCCATTATTTGCAGGTGTGTCGTCTTCCATGTAGGGAGCCCACACTCTCAATGACTCTCAGATCACTGAGAAATGCTTCTGGCCTGCCTCCTGGCTGGTGCTCGGGTACACGAGCTCGATGCTCATAAGTATGAGATCCCAAGCTACCAGACTGAGAAGGAGCAGCTCAAGAGAACACAGGTGGCACTGTGGAGCAATGGTTTGCACGGGCCCTTGCTCTCTCTTCAAAGAGGAATGTCATGCAGGAAAATAGAAAGAAACCATACTCTTTTGTCTGACAGATTTCGAGGTCATCAACTAAAATGAGTGCTCTGGTGTATTTCCACTGCGCTGCCAAGTGGGTTTCCACTGAAGGGACAGCGGTCTCTCTAACAATAGCAACAGTGAGCCGAAGTGTGTGTGCAGAAGCCTACAGTCTCCATGGGCATCCACAGACAGGGTGACAGTTGTTTTCTCAGCCAGTCTGAACAGAGGTCATTGTCCCTATTCCACATATAAGGAATCTAAAGCATATCAGATTTGAAAATTCAAACACAGGTCCAATATTGTCTTTACTGCAGCTTTGTCTTGTACTGGGAAGAAGTGTATTTATCAGTGCACACAAAGCTCTCATAGATACTGACACATAAGAGATGTAATTTAAGAGATTCAGTGAAGAGAAGAGGCTGAGAGATGTGGTAACTAGGATTGGGAAGGTCTGGATACGAGTCCTGATTCTGGCCCCTTCTGCTCTCAAGATATTCTGCATGAATTGGGCAAACCTCGAAACTTCCTGAACCTCCAGCCAAGTAACAGAGGTGAGATACAGATGTTCATGCAGAGGTGATGGGTCCCTGCTCCATATCAGGGTTGCCTATTGCATCAGGATTTGCATCTAGGAGGATTTGCTCCTAGACCTTGTGGATAAGAAATGAAACAGTTCCTCCCTTGGAACCAAATACAAACATTACACGGACACTCTGTTTATAGGCTCAGGTGCTTGGCTCTGCCTTTCCCGGCTCTATCCGTGAGACAGTCTGCTAGTGTGTTCTGTGGACCGGAGGCGTCCTGCTCTGCAGAGCAGGTTTGGACTGGTACCTGTATATGATGCATGCTGTGTTCTGGCAGGTGCTGCAGTTGTTGAGATCTTGGCCAGTCCGATAGAAGTTCCGCCTGTAAGAGAACACACTCAGGATAAATGCATAGGCAAAAGCCACATGAGACACACAGTCTACCAACTCACCGCCGTCCCCACAACTCATGAAGATACAAAGAAAATGGTGGCGGCTGAGAGGATGACAAGGGACCCTCCCACTCTTGGGGTACTTGGTATATGTTTAATGGACTTCAAACGTCACGTGTTTTCCTGTTTGTGGTCAGTAGCAGATTAATGTGGAGACTCCTGATCCCTATACTTGTTGGTTCTGTCATCCCAGTCTCCTCAGGTGGCCTCTGATGGGTCTCCGTAGCCACTGCCAGCTGTCGCTTTCTTTCCAAGCTTGATGAGCTTCAATCATTTCTTTTCTGTTGGTGTTTCGAGACTTTCTAGATGCAAGGACAGTCTACACATCAACAAATACTGCCTGTTGCTCTACATACCAGCACTGAGCTCTACATACCACCATTTGGGACAGTATGCAGTGGTTTCTCTCAGAACTGCAGCCCCATTTTCATGTAACTGATTGCTCAGTGAAGAGGAAACCTTGCTTAGTGGGCCCCTTAAGTCTTTCATGGCAACACACAAACAAAATTAAAGGGAAATGTGTGAGCTAGCTCAGAGGGCAGGAAGTCCCTGCCTGCTATCATCCCCCATCAGTTATCAACTAGGCCCTCATCTTTTTTTTTTTTTTTTTTTTTTTTTTGATCCTGGAGTTCCTTAGTCCCTTCCCCCAACTGCTAAAACCCCCAAACAATAGTGGATTAGCCATGGGAGTCAGTCTGAAGCTGCCAAAACTGGGGGTTAGCAAATTCTGTACAAAGCAAGTGGGGTAACACTAGTTAGTTAGCATCTAGGTGATTAACAGAACATGTACTTCTTCTTTGGAGACCTTGCTTTCTCATTCTTTCCCTTCCCTAGAAAACAACTTGGCTCAGTGGTTTTTCCACATAAAGAAATTCACCTTACCCTTCAGTGAGAGCGTGAGCTTTCTCCAGATCCTGAATCACATTCAATAGGACTTTAATTTTCTCTTGGTTTGAGTGCAGCGATTCCTCTACTGATTGCAGCCGGCCTTGGAGGTCACAGAGCTCTCCCTGCGCCAGGTGACCGTGGTTACCCGCACCTATCTCCCTGCTGCTCTGAGCTCTGTTCTCCTGCCTTGGAATCGAGGCAGGGAGACGCTCACCCCCAACACCAGTCTGAAGCTCTGGGGTGTCTGACTGGCTGGGGAGCTTTGTCACATGTTCCCAGCACACAGGGGCAGACTTGGATGCACTGCTACTTCTGAGTGACCCCAGGTCCTGGTGATTGTCACTTGACGCTGGGCAATCAGGAACTCTTCCTAGGTGGACTGGCTGGCTACGGGAGCCTGGCTCAGGCGAACTGGGAGTCCGTGGTGGTGAGGGAGCACTCGTCTTCTTTGACTGAGATGACGGAAGGCCGAGGTCTTTGTCATCAGGGTTGTCTTTGGGCAAAAGCAATTCGGGTGTGAGTTTTTCTGTGCCTGACATATTATTGGCACTGCTATTGGTATTTGAGCAGGGGGGCATCCTTTCCAGATCTGACGTCATCACTCTTTGCCCATCCCCTGGACACATGGAGATCAAAGCAGGTATAGCGTTGCTGTCTTCGGCTGAGCTTTCTGGGCTGAGAGCCGACTCTCTAGCTCCCCAGGTTGGACTGTGACAAATATCGTCTGGAACCTGAATGGCAGCTGTGGCTTTCTCTGAGGACATCCAAGTCCCAGATTCTAAGCAGAAGCTGACAGGCCCGTTGCTTTGCACCTTGGGCATCCTAGGGAGAAAAGGGCGGGGGATTTTGAGCCTGCGAGGCCCATCCTCAAGATGCTGAGCCAGCCTCAGGAAGGCAAGGTCAGAGGACACGATATCCTGTTCAGGTAGGTTGCCGTTGACCTGGATGGCACTTGGGGATGCTGTTGGCACTTCCGCCAGGGACTTGCTAGTCATGAGTTTCTTCCTTTTGAAAACGGGGAAATGCTTCCTGAGACTGGGGGAGGTCTGGATAGAGATGCTGCGGAATCCCCCTGCCTTGTGGGACCTAGGGAAAGACAGCGAGTAGGTGGGAGGATGATGGTGCCTGGAGGCCTGTGTCTTCCCCATCATACCTGGGTCTTCGGGAGTTTGGGCGTTGACCTCGGTCACACCAGTGGGATTCTTAATGTTGCCATCTTCCTTGAATCGCACTTGTTGCGATTTGCTCCGGCGGTGGTGTGGTTGTTTCACAAGCTCCACAGACTCAAGGCTGCTTCGCTTTAGGAGCACAGGCCTCACTTTCATACTTTGCTGGGCCATGGAGCCTCACTGAGAAGAACCGCACGCCTGTCCTGGGCACATCTCCCTTAGGTCATTAGAGCAGTGTGTGATGATGGAGACAAGGAGGATGGCCAAGCTCGATGTAGTGGTTCTCTCCTCTTAATACAGAAAGCGCTGCCGGCCATTCCCAGCCTGACTGGTCTACTTAGGAGCTGTCTGGAGTGCTTCCCCCGCAGTTGAAATATTATGCCACTGCAATAATCATAAGCACTGAACAGATCATCAATGAGTTAGGCTAATTATGAAACATCTGACCTACCAAGAGAACCGATGGGCTCATCTGACAGTGGATTCCAAGGAGCAGTTCTGATCCTAGAAGTTCCCTGTCTTGCGCAAAAAGACAATAAGTGTACCATTTGGTGGATAGTGCTGGGAATGCGTGAGCCCCCAGAGGAACCTGCTATCTCCAGACCATATGGCTGCTTTCCCCGGAGCATCGAATTGCAGTGCAAAGAAAGCTATGGGAACCTTAAACACATCTTCTTGCCGTAGCACGTAAATGGGCAGAGTAGGAGATGACCTGGGGCTTTCCTGCTTTGATGGCACATGATGTCCCCAAGGGGACTTCTCCACTCATGTCAGTCAGAGGTTTCTCTGTTGGGGACATTGCTCTCGTCCATGTTGCTCCTCTGTGTTTCAGTGAAGGAAACTTAATTCCTTAAATAGCCTCACCAAACCCGAAAAGGGATGACTAGGGCAGAATCGAGGCATGGGGAGTCTCAGGGGGCTGGGCTCTGGGTTGCAGGCTTGGCTGAAATCCACATATGAGGAGTGAGCCACATCCACAGCCTTTATTTGGGGGTGTTCAGCTGAGAACCACAGTCACCGCACCGGTGGGGCAAGTGTTGGAGACCAGGCAGCCTTTAGGAGCAGTGAGATAGTGCCTGCAAAGGGAGAAACCACAGTCACGAAGGTCTAGCCTCTTAGCCGAGTTTCCTTTGAGTAAGAGTTGGCAGTTCAGCCTGTTGTTACTGCCGTCTCTGTCCCCATAGTGAGCAAGGTGCCCTTGGGGTGCAGGGCCTCCGAACGAAATTCCTGTCCTTCAGTCACCACCCAGCCAACTCTGTCTGTGAGCACCACCTCAAATAGCGCTTCTTTAAGGAGCCATGACAAGGACTTCCTCCTTAGCTTCATCCCTAATGCTAGAACACATCAGGACTTCCATCTGAGATTTCCATGATAGTTTTTGTCAAGTGTTCACTGCACCTTTTTATTTTATTTTTATTATTTCTTATTTTTTGATAACCCCAGAGGTACAGGTAGAGTCCTTCCATAGATGACTGGTTAAGCAAGCCATGTGACATCCAACATGTGAAATACTACTCAACAATAAAAAAGAAGAAAATATTGGCATACATCACCCGGACAGAGTAATAAAAAAAATCTCAAAAAAAAAAAAATCTCAAAAGATTGCTTTGCATGATTTCATTTGCATAGACTTCTTGAAAGTAAAACAGAATTTTAATAGACAGTATATTAATTGCTGCCAGAGAGTTGGAATGAGGGAAAATGGCTATGGCTATAAAATGGTATCACAAGAGATCTCTACCATCATGTCCTTTAGGATACAAGTCCAGCTGTCATTAAATAATCGTTTGTGTGCACACTTGCTTAACGTGTATTGCTCATTACACTGTAACTAGGGAGAATGCAGCCAGAGCTTTGGCATTCTGTGCTTGCGTTTCCGGTCCTCCTTTGGCCTCCCTGTAGATGCTTGATGAACATGTACTGAAAGGATGGATGGCTGTGTGGAGGGCAGGTCCACAGAAAGCAGAGGAGAGCCCAGGCCTAGGCAGGGCAGGTAGAGGTCCTGGGTGCCCTGCAGGGACTAGAGAACCCTTGGCTTCTCCCAGCTCTGACTGACATTTACTTAAGGACACGCTTCCTCTCTAACATCTTCATTTTTATTGCTTTCAAGGAGATAAATGTGCACAAAATTCTCTGAGGAGCCTGTTCCTTGCAAGAATAACAGCCACCATTTATTGAATACTTATTTTTACCATGCCGAGGGCTTTTTACACATTAATCATAACAACTCCCATTTACGGAGTAGCCACTAATGTGACAGGTTGCAGTGCCAGGCACTTTGTAAGTCTGAACTCATTCGCTCATCAAGAAACCTATACATGACTTCTGTTCTTCCCATTTTACAGTTGAGGCTCAGAAAGGTTCAGCAACATGTCTAAGGACAAACAGCTAGTGGTAGAGCCAGGATCGGATCCTAAACGGTGTAGCTCCAACTTCGGCTCTTTAATACTGCCTCCACTGTCTTTCCAGTATAGAATTATCTCATTTAATCCTTACAACAGATGGGTGGGGTATCATCCCAACTGATGAGAAAACCCAAGGCTCACTGCATGTCACGGGGATATTATTTGAATCTGAGTATCTACAGTTTCGAGTCAGGAAGCTTTGGCTCTGTCCTCCTAGTATCTGCCTGGGGTGTGGACAAATGCTGACCGTGGTTTGAAAACTTGCTCCAGGCATGAGAGATGTGAGGGACTGTCTTGACCTAGCCTTGTCAGAACAAAGCGAGCCAGAGAGACGTGGAGTAGCGTGTGTTTATAGCCTGCCTGGGTCTACCAAGAGATCTTGAAAGAAAGTAACAAATGCGTCTCCCTTCCTAGCACTTGGCGATCTTAGAGAGGTGACCTGGCAGTCCCCATCTTACTGAGCAGACCCAAACTCTTGGCTTCTCTAGCAATATTTCTTTTTTTTTTTTTAAGACTTATTTATTTATTATATGTAAGTACACTGTAGCTGTCTCCAGACACCCCAGAAGAGGGCATCAGATCTCATAATGGATGGTTGTGAGCCACCATGTGGTTGCTGGGATTTGAACTCAAGACCTTTGGAAGAGCAGTCGGTGCTCTTAACCACTGAGCCATCTCTCCATCCCTCTAGCAATATTTCTTTGCTCCTGAAGTTTGCAGCACATTCAATTCATGCTGTGTGGGGGCTCCTGCATAGCAAGTAGGATGCAGCCTACACTTTTCCCCCTGGTCTTCTGCTTTCATAGAAACCACTAGACAATGCCATGGCCATCTTGGCCTTCCCTGTACCTACTGCCTTGAGAGAGTTCACCTGTCTCCTGATCCTGGGGATCAGCATATGTGTGGCTGGTTCCTAAAAGGATTAAAGTCAATTTGAGATGCTACCACAAATCTTTTAAAATTAACCACCTTCCTATTCTAAGTGTACGTTAGACCCTATTTCTTACTCATTGAAGGATTTCCTTTTTTAAAATTGCTATCTGTAAAATGATCTGAAAGACAGCAGTGGCTCACCCTCATGCTAACTTCATGAGATAACATTGGCAGGTAGCTAAGCTCACAGCTGAGCAGACAGGAAGTGACCGGCAGGGACAGGAAGTGTTCTTCCTGTTGCTGGTATTAGCTGCCTGCTACGATGCCTTTTTGAGGGTACCAGGGACTGTATAACTGTGTATGTTTGCAGGGAGAGGGGTTGTAGCTGGCAGCCAGCCATATCCACAGGTCTCTGTATCTCACCCATGGGCAAACCACCCTCTTCATCTTGCCCAGCGCAGTAGAGGTGGGTTTAAGAAAGTGAGCAGTTTTAAGGAATCATCACTACCTGGCTCACTGGTCTAAAATGGTCTAAAAGTCATGCGAGTTTGTGACCGTGTCATTGCCATATGACTCCCTGGGGTGATGGCCCCATCATCCTGCATGGCTTGCCAACCATCAGTTTTAAGTCAGTTTCAAGATTCCTTGGCTCTGCGTAGACATTTTAGGTCCAGTTGAATCTAGAAGTACAGTCCTTTCATGAATACGTTTCTGTGACCTTCTATAAATGTTGCTAAGCCTACATGGATACCTGTGGGGACAAGAAACTTGTAGCTTGTTCCTAGTCATTGGATTGTGGAATGTTTATAGTAACGAATGTGTATTCAAAACTTGTGTAGCTAAGCGCTGTGTGTGCAATTGGTACTAAATCCTCCACACGACCTTCTGTATGTGATTCTCATCTTGTAAAGTGAGCAAGCAACTGATGAGACCATCACATGCCTGAACCCACGTATCTCGGGCGCTTCACCTTCAACTTCATAGCTTAGACCTCCCAATGCCTACTTCTACAGAACGAATTATCTGAGGACCCTTTACTTTTTATTAGGACTTCAACTCCAAGAACAGTACTTCACCTGAGCTGGGGCTGAATTTTGTGAGCACTAGTGTCTAGTGACCATTGATTATATGCCAGACATTGTGACACGTGATTTTCATTTACTCTCTGAGCCCTCCTGATACCCTTAGGAGCAGATAATGTTGCTTCCTCATTTTATAGGTGTGGGCACAGAGAGTCAGAAGGATTTGTACTTTGTCCCAAGTTGGTTACCTGAAGAGTGATAGAGCCAGCTCTTCAGCTTAAGGACTGACTCTGGAACACAGACTCCTAAGTGCTGGGCCTTGTTACCTTCTCTGGGTCTTGAATCATTCCACACAAAACATGTAGCAGCTTTTAAACTCTACTGTTTCCTTAAAGCCAGTTCTTGTTCCTGCCCTTTTCCCTGGAAAGCTACGTTCCCTTTAGACCTTTTCATTTGACCTTTAAATATAGTTGATTTCCTATTTGTAAAGATATCATGGGCTTATTATAAAAATTCAAATAACATAGGTGCTTTTAAAAAGAAAGAAAATAATCACTGAATACCTCGCCTCCCAGAACCACTGTGTACCACCCCTTGGCTAGGTCTATTGTTTGCATCAATATAAACAGTACAGTGTGTGTGCACGCTGTTTGTATGGATACAAGGATGGACAGGGGGCCTTCCCTCCCGAGAACCTGGAGAAAGTGTCACATTGTGCCTCCCAGATTTCTGCTATCCTTCTATCTAGTCTTAGGGCTGTTTGTAGTGCCCTGATCTCTTTAAATAATCCCCAGTTGATGATATTTAGATGCTTCTAAGAACTTAGTATTATTCATGCCATAGGGAACATGTTTTCTGTGTGAACCTTGGCACATTGGTCTAATTATCTCCTTGGAATAAATTCTTAGAAGAATCAGTAGATGAGAGTAACTATATTGAACACTGTTGAAGTTATCAGTTTATAGCTTAGCCTTCTGGAACGTCTTGTGCGTTGAAGCCCGTAGTGTGTTGAGGAGGCTTGTTCGCCAATGCCTCCGCCCTTATGCTTGGGCAGTTCATAATAACTGCTTGTTAAAGGAGAGGAATGCTCTATCTCGTTCTTGGATAAAAGTTATTTTAGATGGACATTTTGAATGTTTTTAACAATTTATTTTTAATTATGTATATGTAGGAGGGTGTGCATGTGAGTGCATTGTATGAGAAATCCTATCAGATCCCATAGAGCTGCAGTTACAGGCAGTTGTGAGCAAGCTGAACCCGGGGCTGGCAACCAAACTTGAGTCCCCTGCAAGAACATCAAGTGCTCTTAAAAGCTGAACCATCTTTCCATACCCACATTTGTTTTGTTTCATTTTTTTGTTTTTGTTTGTTTGTTTGTTTTTAAGTTTGATTTTTATTTTGAATTATGGAGATTTAAATTTTTCTGTCCTATACTCTGTTTGGTACAGGTAAAGACCAAGAACTTGAAACTGAATATCAGAGTCACTAAGCTAATGTGAAAATTCTGTGTTCTAGTTGGGGCCTGGGAAGTTTATGAAACAGTCTTGTCTTTCAATGAGACACGTATTTGTGTTTCAACTCCCATGTCTCCCTCTGGACCCTTTTCCCTGGGGCATTCACCTGGCTGAGAGATGTAGTCCTCCGGAGGACTTAAGTCTCATGGGCTCTCGGCTCCACTAATTGATGGGGAGTTCCTTTGGCTTTGGTGGTTAGGGCTCAATTAATAACCTGGCTAAAGTCCAGAATGGCTCCTCAGAGAGACCCAGCAGCTTGCTGCAGGCCTGTGGGCTGGGAGTCATAACCGATCTTTGCAATAGTTTCTAGTTCTCCCCTTGGTTGTTGACTTACTGAACATAAACCAACTGTATATATTCCAACTATGCCTTTCACCCATACCAGAGGCCCTCGGAAGGTCAGTCAGCGTCCACCTGCCTGGCAGACACAACCACCAAGGCCACCTCTGTGAGCTGCAAACTGCTCTCCAGCTTTGCTCTGGAGTGCATGTGTGTGATACTATGCTAAGTGCATAAGCTTTGACTCATGATGAACTGTGATGCAGGAAAGAGATAGCCAAGATGGCCAGTGGGTCCACACTATCTCATTAGATAGAACGCAATAGACATGAGGTGTTTGTAAGTGGGTCTTGGGCCTTCTGTCTCTGCTGACAGGAGGGAACATCTTAAAGTGGTGTTCTCAGGAAGCACGCCTGTCCCCTCGCCACCTCCATGCATCACACACTTTGGTAAGTCCTTGCTTCTCTGTAGTGCCATTCTCTCCTGACACTCTGTCTCTTCAGCTAGACGAGAGGCTCCCTGAGAACAAGATGTCTTAACAGTCTACACTGAGCCTTTGCCCCTGGATTGGCACAGAGCAGATAGATCTTCAGCAAATTTTCATATAACCACAATGAATTTAATCACATAGCATCTAACTTGCCTTGCCTCCTGTGCTGTAATAATTGGAAAATGCATTTAAGAGATGAGATCTTGCTATGTTGTTCCAGCTCCCTTTGACTTCTCGCTTCAGTCATCAAAGCAGCGGCAACTGTGTGTGCATGCCGTGGCATCCATTGTTCAAAGTTCTATAGTTAGCATGCCATCTATACTTGCATGCTTCTTTAATCAAGAGTAAATTTGATTTTAGTTTTCTTTCCCTCTCAGTGAGGTATTATAAGTAGTTCTGGGATGAATGAAGTACACCTGTCTTTTTAGTATATTATGCTTACCCAGTATATGACTCAGATTGAACATGGTCAAAGTTGGGGCCTGTGGGAGGTATGCACTCTAATGGTCATGATGCAGACTCATGGACTTTTCCACACAGTTCCAGCTGCTTATCCTCAGGTCTCCTTCCTCTCCTATCTGTACCACCCTGAGAATCAGTTTTATTAGTGCTCATCTCATTCTCTCACTTCCTTTTGGCTCCAGTGTGTTCTTCACACAGTACCGTCAGATCACAGCAGCCCCTCCATATAACCCTGCCAAGATGATGTCCCACTGCGCTTCGGATCAATCAAGGCTCTTGTGTGGACTTCAAGTCCCACAGTCACCTGGCTCTGCTGTGCTCCTGATCGCCACTCTTCCCAGCTTCTCTGTAATCCTAGTCCTAGGATACTAGGGTCACTCTCTCCATCTGGCTTTCACGTTTGTCCCTGATTCTAACTGATCTCTCACTCTTCCAAGGCTGGTCCTATAGTGCAAAGCTTTGACTTCAAGACTGTGAGACCCAGAATGTTCTCTCCCACCCCTTCTACCTTCCAAGTCCCTCTGTATAATGGGCACTCTCTCTTTTTAGCTTTTATTATTATTTTTTAATTCATTTGATATCTACTACCCCTATTCACTGTAGAAATCTCCTTAAGTATTTGACGAGTGGATGATTTCTCATAGACAAAAGGCTTCAATGGCTCATGTAATCTTGGTAATGAAATGGAGAACTTTAAATTTTAGAACCTGTGAGAATCATATTCACTAATTCATACATCTCTCTTAGTAGCAAAATCATTTTTCCAAGTGCAAGCTTAAGTAGTATTTCAATATCTGCAGCAGAATGAAGTTACAACTGTTCTAGGAAAAGCAGGGAATCATAGAGACCCCCAGCCACTCTGCACCTCACTCTAGAATCTGAGATGCCCAAGAAAATCAAGGCTAAAAACTCCCAAGACAATCCTCTTCATTTTATAGATGAGCAAACTAAGCCTCAAAGCTGCTCTACTCTATATGTAAGTACCTGGATTTACAACAGTGTGGCTGATGTGTGTACTAGGCAGTATGGCTCCTGACGGCTCACAGGAGCTCAGGAAACACTGGTGGAGTGACTTGTGTGGGATGCCAAGGCTCTTCCTTCCCCTGGATCTGTGAGAACATCAGTGGAGCTGTGACCTCCATCTGGGTCAGGGTCAGCCTGTGGAAGCTGACTGAGGGAGAAGAAGTCCCTGTGCCTTAGAGAGTAGGTGACTTGTGCCATTATTTCCCCAGCACTGTAGGCCACCAACTGTGTTCTTCAAAGAAACCAGGGAAGAAAATATCAACTTACCCTTCATTTTCTTCTTCTTCCTCTCCTTCATCAAGCATTTAAAAAATAAACAAAATGCTCCCGGCACATGAAACTGTCCAGGGGCTAACGTAATGAGCCCCATGAGCTGGATGAACACAGCTCATGTTAAGACATCAAACACCACAGATCCAGCCCATGCCCTCCTCTCTCCCTGCCCACTCTATTTGAACTTGCTCTTCCTCCCTATCCCCTATTCATCCCCACTGTACAATTCTTCATCTCTCTCTCTCCAGCATCTCCCTTCTCCTCACCTTTGCTTTTCTAGGTCCCGACTGTCAACCTCCTTTTCCCACACCCTTCTGTCCTCCTCCTTTCCTTTCTTCCTTCTCCCCTGTCTAGCCTCTTTTCCCATCCTTTCCTCCTGCATCTTTAGTACGTGTTTTGGGGTCAGTAATTAATCCTCTGAATAGTCTTTGTCAAGGGTGTGCAGGGTCATGGAGGTCGTGAGGAGAACAGTTAGCATCTCTTAGGATCACTCATCTTGTGGGTCTTGGGTTATCAGTCACACCGGAATTTTGCCCTGGTCCAAAGTTTGCCAGCAAGAGGCATTGCTTGCTTAGACTGGTATTTCCGAAAGGTCACCTCCACCCTGGTCCCTCCAGTGGAAAAGCTTTACAGCCATTGGTGCACCTGCAGCCATTGGGTCCAGTGTCCTCTCATCTATGAAAACGCACTGTCTTAATATTATTGAGCTTGGGTGGTATTTCGAGCTCCTCCCTGGAGCTTTCTTGGTATTTCCAGATGCAATTCTGCCCCATCACATGACGGGCTACTTTCTTACTGTTTTCTTAGGTTATATTACTTTATCTTTAATTTGACTCTGATTTATTCTTTCTGTGACCACACACTGGGGGAGCTGCCTGCTCAAACAAATAGAAGAATTCAGAGACCTTGGAGGAGTAGCCATCAGATTAGTGTGGACATTAGTGAGTGACAGTGTCCCACTTTCCTTCCTTCCCCTCCAAAGATGAGTAAACAATGGTTTACATTACTCGAAATAGTCCCTCTGAGGCTATGGAATAGCTACAGTCACTCCTAAGATCAATGTCTAGGGGCACACACTTCCTGCTTCCATGGGGCAGGGGGGCAGGGTCCAGTGTGTTAAAGGGGCCAGAAGCACTTCCTACACCCCAGGTCCATTTTCTTTGGTTTTGTGAGACCTAAGACTGTTTCCTTATTAATTAGTCTTGTTTGCATTTCGTAGTCTCACCTATACATTGCCTAAATGACACCTCCCAGTCCAAAAGAATCTTTGCTCCCATGTTGACAGGCACTTGGGCCCATTTAAAATCTTAGTCCTTGGACTGAATCCTGAAACCCCTTGCTCCTCGATAGGTTTGATAATGTTCTCAAAACATTCAAAGGAGGCTCATATCTGCCTTCCTTCAAGGTCTTACAAACCAGGCCTCATCCGTGACATTTTGCAGCTGAGAAAACTGTAATGATGAGAAAAAATTTGACCAAAATGTCTGACAGGAGCATGAGAAATGCAAAACGTGATTAGGTCTGGGAACTTCCGTGGGAGCTGGAGGAAGCTGAGTACCCATCGAAGAATCAGCAGAAAGGCTGCACTGGGCTCTGCAGGGACCCCTTCCCCTGACAGAGTGTCACTACATACCTGGTGGGGAGAAAAAGCAAACAGCCACGCATTCTGCAGTGTGCTACTGCAGAGTGCTACCAGGAGCTGCAATGATTTTTCTCTCCTCTGGATCCCTGCCTACACTGCGGAATTTTCACAAGAGGAAGGAAGGGGGGAATTTACGGTCAGAGCTCATCCCAGAAGAACAGAGAACTCAGGGCAGCCAGAAATTGGCAGAAGCACAGGGCTCTGGTGTCATTAAAGAGCCACACTTTGTTTCTGAGAGAGCCAATAGTGTGCCTGTATCACATGGGCCACAGAGCAGATGCTGAACACAGTGACTGCTGTTCATTTCACTGGTGTGTGCTGGACCTGCATCTGAAAGGCTGTACTGAGGGCTTTGGGTAACCTCAAATACCAGTCAGATTAGCAAGGAGATAAAGCGTCTGTCCGAGGAGAGGGCTGCTATGGGTATTCCTGACGAACCAAGAATATCTCTGCCTTCTTTTGGTCTGTTTCCTTCCTTCCTTCCTTCCTTCCTTCCTTCCTTCCTTCCTTCCTTCCTTCCTTCCTTCCTTC
>NC_034603.1:3311340-3354282 GCF_900095145.1 Mus pahari | reverse complement strand
CTATCAGGATCATACACATACGTTTCTAACTTTCCCCTGTTTTCTTTCTTTTTTTTTTTTTTTTTTTTTTTTTTTGGCATGGCCTAAGATGAGTGAACTGAGAGGCAAGGTCCCAAAAGACTTCATCTCAGGATTGCTTCTTGCAACTGATACTCCTTTTCCTGTCACCATTACATAGTCTAATGATTCTTGGGTATTAGCCCACCCTATTGGGCAGATTTCCTGCAGATCAACATAAAGATTAACTGCCATGAATTTATGCGGTTATAGAATTCCTGGTTTAATTCAAATAATTTTAGGAAGAACATTTTAAGAGATGACTTTAGTTGTTTTGCCAAAAGGATATAATAAAGTTAAGGTCAAGAATAGAGTATTCCCACTTTTCATAAGATAGTAGATGAAGACTGAATAATAAGGAATGCACTGAGCATTCACAGTTACACTAAAAGACAAATAAGCCTGGGACAAATTTGTGTTCAAGGAAAACCATTCATTCTGGGTCAAATCCGAGGATGAAGTCACAGGTGTGCACCCTGATAAAGCCAGGCCATGCGAAGCCGTAGCTCTGAACTTATACTGAAACACCGCCTTGAGGTTCATGTCGACATCCCTCTGTAACTCCCCTTTTATGTAATATCTTATCTATAAGGTGATGTTCTAAAGAACTTCTGTCTAAGAAGGCATAAGAAGGCCAGAGAGAAGGAATAAAGTGTGGCTCTGGGGCTCAACCCATCCATCCACCAAATATGTGTGTGTGTATATTTGCCATGTTTGCCATGGGTATGTATGTATGTATGTATGTATGTATGTATGTATGTATGCAAGAACACTTGTGGAGCTGATGAGACAAGTGGTCAGACCTGGCCAGTGTGTGTGTGTGTGTGTGTGTGTGTGTGTGTGTGTGTGTGTGTGCATATTGCCTGCATAGAATATTTTCTGTCTTTTCTTCTCTTTTCTTCCTCGTTCATGAAGAACTAATGAGTCCAAGCTTCTTATCTGGCCAAGGCAATACAGACGGGAACTCTAACAATCAATCCCTTACTTAGGTACCTGATGCTCCCAGCAGGAATAATTACCAAATGTCTGTCTGTCTGTCTAAACTTACACTTAAGAGTTAAAAGAGTGCAGAGTTTCATGCTGGGCATTCTTGCCAGCCCCAGATAATTAAGTTTTGTTCTGTCAGCAGTATTGACCCCATAAATCGTCCCCCACAGTCACCAGCACCCCCATCTATTATCAGCATGACCCCAATCACCCCCATCCTCCATTCTCTGCCCTTCCAGAGAGAACCAGTGCTGGAGCAGGCTCCTGGCAGGCGGTCTTCTCTACTAGCTGAAATGACATGCCACTGTGAAACATGTTCTCTGTGCCCCACTTGTCTTTCATGTGAATCACAGATGGCAAGGCACTGCCTTTATCTCTTGCATGATGGGTCCATGGTGGTTACATAACAAGGATGTCCTGCTTGGGTCAAACTGAAGGTTTTTTTTAAAGCTCTCATTCCCCCCCTGCCCCCCCAACTCTGTCTTCTTGCAAAAAGAAGGCCATGTGAGCAGAGCAAGCCAGGCAGTGGCTACTGTCTAGGTTAGCCCCAAGGACAGGAGAAGGAGAAAGGCTACATGCTGGTGACATATCTGGGAATGGAGGGTAGGTGTTCCTCGATCCTAACCAGACCCACCTGACTGTCTTCTACCCTGACTGGTCTGTGGGATATCAATCTGCTGGTATGTCTTGATCTTCCTCTTTATCTTGGGCAATAGTATTACGTACAAGCCTTGTAGCCCTTCAATGTTTACCACTCTAGTCAGCAGCCACAGGCCTTTACTTTTCCTTTATATCTCTAGTTACATCAATTACCCTATTTGCAACCTATCTCCTTGAGTGACAACCTCTGACTAACTTGGTGTGAGATTTGTCCCTCAGGAGGAAGTCCTGTGCTCATACCACACCTTGCAGAGTGGCTCAAGATAAGTCTGCTTATATCTGTTGGCCTAGCTTCCTCATTTGGCTCCCAGAAGCAGTGTCTGGCACACAGTAGGTTGTGAGGACTGTTAGCTCGCTTCCTTTCTTCCGATCTTCTGGCCTAAGAATTGTCCCTTGTCTCCTCTCACCTCTAGCCCCACCTGACTTGTGTTGCCTAGGTGGGGACTTTACAATGAGTGGTTCTGAATCGAGCCAGGTGGTGGCTATCTGCCACAGTTCCGGCTAGGCTGTTGGCTGGGGGTGGCTTCTCTGTTTCCGGAGCTGATCTGAGCCTACTGACTACCTAGGGACATAGAAATTGGCAGGCAATCCCCAGCACTTTGGACAGATGGTGGGGAAGCCAGACACCATGGATGCTGGGCATACCTCAATGATAAGCGACTCCAGCAGCTCAAAGCAGCCTTCTCAAGAGGGAGGTCCAGACTCTCTTGTGTCCGGACCTGCTGTGAATGGCTTGCTTCATCTGAACTACCACGTACCCCTAAAGTCCAGCCGAGGTCTACGGGTTTAGGTGGTGAGGCCCAGAAATCTTTGTTCTGAGCACCGACTACCTCAGATCCCACGCTGGCCCTGCTGATTTCCACCTCCATTTTGGAGGGTCAATTGCTTAAGCTCCCTGGGCATTGATTTTCCCATCTTGATACGTGGCTAGGACTATTTCTTCAGAACCCACCAGAGAGCTTTAAACAAGGGGTCACACCCATAAATCTTCAGAAAAGTAGCCATCGGGTCAGAAGCACGTAATACATTTTGGTGGCTACTTTCACTACTCTTGGTGGCACTGTCTTCAGGATCAGTGGGAGACAAGTAGCCAAGGGATGTTTCCTTCCCATCTGTGAAGGACACAGAGGGTGTGGGCATTGATGACACAGAAGTGGACATGTAAGATGGCATAGAAGAAAACACAAATTAAAACCCAAAATGATTAGAATGACTGGAGCTAGGAAGTCAGAAGTGAAGTTGGAAAGAAGCACAGAATTTGTTCTGTTCTTCCTAGGAAGGCGACTGAGAGGGGAGCCATCCCTGTCACCCCTCAGTTCTGGGAAGTGTATTCTACAATAGGAAGAGCACCCTTCTTTTGTGACCTTGAGGTCTGAGAGTGACTGTCCTAAGTATTTTGATCACGAACATTTTCATAGATCTAAGATTTTAGGCCCAAACTCTGAGAGAACAAGTTTTGAGGAGATCTGAGGAAGGACCAGAGTGACAGACAGTAATGAAGCAATGCAAGTTCTGTCACTCAGGTGTGTGCAAGGGGGATGACCGGGAGTGGGGAGGAAGGTCACCCTTAGATGTCTCCAGAGATCTGCAGCCTGAAGGTTGAGGGCCTCAGAGGTCAAATGGAATTCCAGCAAAAGCTAAAATGTCTCCCAGTGGTGATCCAACACCAGCCCAGGGTAGGGAGCATCCCATTTTTGTAAACCTTCCTTTGGAGGGCAGTGCCATGGGGGGATGCTTACAGTACTGGCCAGGAGACTGGAGATACATTGTTCCTCTCACCTCTGAGAGGAACACGTCTTCTACCCTTGGGTGTGGATTCACATCTTTGACAAAAACAATTCACTACAGAAAGGTCCCCTTAGAGGCCAAGCAAAAGGCTGTCTAAAGTTTCTTCTACATCACTTTAAAAATGATTATTCATAATGAAATACACCAAGGTCCACAGTACAGTTAGAGAAGCAGTCTCCAGTGAGAAGTGATAGCATTATCTGCCACCCACCTTCCAATATATTGCTTTTCCCATGAGTCCTAGCTGCAGGCAGCATCTGTGGCAGGTCTGCTACTATTTGAAACTTCATGGACAAGTGTGACCCCAGGGCTCCCACAATCCTATCCTAGCTCTACTGTACCCAGGCACATACTAACTGGTCCGGCATCACCTCCCTTACAGGCCTCCTCATAGGCAGAGCTATTCCTGACTCAGTATTATGTACCCAGTGCCTATCTGCTGCCAGGCCATGTGCTTGGGAGCAGGTTTGGGGGGCTAGTTTAACCTCTAGCTGTCAGTTACTAGGTATGTGGCCTTGGCCAATGTATTACAAGTTTTCAAGTATCAGTTTTCTTCTTTGTAAAATGGGCTTGAAAGGAGTTCAAACACATGGCACAAACACACACACACACACACACAAACACTTTGAGCTAAATGAGACAATGAAAACTAAACTTTCAGCATGGAATTTGTCTTATCTACTCCATTAGGAGTCAGCAAGCTATTTCTGCAGGGGGGTGAGAAAGTCAACATTTGTAGTTTTGTAGGCCCTGTGTTCTCTGTCTGAACTGCCATGGTAGCATGTAAGCCAAGGACAAAATGCCAATGAATGAACACAATGTTTCAATAAAACTTTATCCATCAAGCAGGTAGCCATGGTTCTGGATGGCAGGCTATGGCTCTCCAATGCAAAACAGGGGTGAGCAGCCATGAGGGCGAGGGGAGAAGCATCGGTGTTAGAATGGCCATTTCAACCGAAGTGCCTGGAATTTTAGAGCTAGGAATGGTAGGTCTGGGTTCCAGCCTGACCTAAGTAAATCTGTGTGATCTCTGAGCCTCAGTTTACTACAACATGGAATTCATGGGGACAAGTGAAGAGGCCTTTATCCCAAGAGGCTGGTATGTGGTTT
The DNA here is from genome assembly GCF_900095145.1 of Mus pahari. Taxonomy (NCBI): domain Eukaryota; kingdom Metazoa; phylum Chordata; class Mammalia; order Rodentia; family Muridae; genus Mus; species Mus pahari. The sequence goes on along the minus strand of NC_034603.1, from coordinate 3,349,680 downwards.
AGAAGAGGAGGCATACTGCTAGGTATTTAGTGACATCTCAGAAGCATTGGTATGATGATGGTGGTGACATTGAAGTCAACTGAGCCACAGCTTACTCTTTCCTCAAAGCAACAATGTGGCTACTTCTGCAGAGCCAGAGTGTTGGATCCTGAGGGAGTCATCTCTTTCACTTGGCAGGGATGGGGTTCGGGGGAGACCCCTGTCAGTCACATTACCACAAGCCAGCCTGCTCATCGGTGACTTAGAATTCTCCACCCCATCAGCATCAAAGCAGATAGAGCAGAGAGATGACTGCAAGTCAGAAACAAGCTTCAGCATTTCACCTCGCTGTCCTCAAGTGGATCTGAGCACGACAAGGTCAAGAGATCAGTCTTGGAGAATATGAATTTTTGTCTGGGCTGTGCGGAGCTGCTTGGGGAGAGCTTTGGAGCAGCCCCAGGAAGCCCCTTGGTGCTGCATTGCTTTGTTTGATATTAGTGTCCTGGAGACAAAGCTGTCCGCATTGCACATTCTGTTGGAGGGTGATTATTGCTGTCAGAGGTGAGGTTCACAGTGTCCCTTTCCTATCCCTTAGGGGTACACAAAGGCTGCCTGCTGAATGTGTCTACCCAGTGTTCAGACAGCAGTGTCTGTCAGTCTGTCTGCCTTTAAATATTCAAAAATGTTTTTGTTGTTGTTGGTTGGATTTTTTTTTAACACTTTCTTTGCCTTGAATATTTCAGACTAGGAAAATGGATTCTTGGAGTCCTAATTAATGCTAGCAAGTCTGTGCTCTGATCATGTACTAACTGGTATAGCTTTTTGCTTTTGTAGTCTCCCTTCACTAAGATCATGAGATTCTCACTTTTTTTTTTCTATCATGGGCCCCAACATTAAACCCACAAGTTTGTTTTTCTCTTTCTTCCTCCTTGCTATCTTTTTTACATTTTTTTTAAGCTCCATGAATCTCCCATTATGTGCCAAATACTGTACTGGGCATCAGAAACACCTTTCATGGTTCATAGAGTTCATGGGAGGCTGGGGGTACAGTAAAAGGCAGGGTAGTGAGAGGCTGGCCTGGGAGAGGTCAGAGGTCAGGGTGCTGTGCATGTCCTCTGCTGGGTCCCAGAGCTTACACGTAGCCTCTCTCCATCCTGCCAGACAGAGGGCAAAGCTCTGCTGAGACTGGAGAATGGTGACAAATGGTGACATGTTTGAGTGGCTAACTGAGAAGGGTGCAGCGAGTCCAGAGGGATGCTTTCCACGCAGATGCAAAATGGAGAGAGCATCCTTCTGTATGAACTTGGTGGTTTGGGTGGGATTGAGGGAAGTGACAAATGTCTGGAGAAACCTGGCTGGTGGGAGGCCTGGCATGAAGGACTCTGAGTTAATGGGGTCTTCTGAAACTCCTCCTAGCTTCTGGAAGCTAGGATACATGGAGGAAGCAGGCTTCCATCTCAAGTCTTTTGGCCCTTGGTAGTAATCATGTTAAGATTATTGCCTGCCTGATCCACTGCTACCAAATGGAAACTGATTAGCACTATTCCATGCCTTTGATGAGTGACCTGTAGAATAAACCGTTTTGACTCAGTATGTAAAGGTTGATACCTACTATGTCTCAAAGCATTGAGGCAGGGGTGAGGGTGAGGGTGTCCGGAAGTTATAACCAAAGAGGATTCTGAGAGTAAAAAATAGGTGTATTTCCTCGTATTGCTGAATTTCAGACAGAACGTGATCCGGAATTGAATTGCAATAAAGCAGCAAACAAAAGCCAGCCACTAGTAGATTAGCCATTTGTCTAGTACTGCATCCCTTCTTGGAATGCTTCCAATATGCCACATGGTCATGGTCCTGCCCAGTATGTGACTGTGGACTCTGATAAGTGTTGCGACAAAGAAAATGGAGTCCTGTGAGAAAATAACAATGAGCAGGACTCACACTGGGGCCATGAGTGGCAGCTGCTCACAGGAGGAGAGAGAAGAGGATGCTCCAGACAGATAAACCCTGGGACCACCGCTGCAGGCAGGAGAGGCTTTTGGTCTCTGTAGCAGTTAGTAGAAGGTGAGGGAGCAGGTTAGAGTACAGAGTTCAGAGGAGTTTTGTGGTAACAGTAATGTCTGTCCCAAAGGATGTGGATGATACAATCAATCAATCAATCAATCAACCAATCAATCAGAAATCAAGCAAGACATAAGGATGACATCAAGAGTTTTAAGTAGTGTTAGTAGGGGGAGACATGTAGGATGGAAGGGTGTTATACTTGCCCTGCAAAATGATCTTTCTAGTTATGCTGAGAAAAATGAACCAGGTGGGCAAAGGTAAAAAGGATAACCAGCAATGTGTCTGTCACTAGCGTCCAGGTGAGAAATGGCGACAGTTGGTGAGCTGAATCGTGAAGATGGTAAGAACTGAATAAGTTTAGAAAAGTATTTTGGGCAGGCTAGTTAAATGGCTCAGAGGGTAAAGGGGCTTGCTGCCAAACCCTGTGACTTGAGTTCAATCCCTGGGACTCACACAGGGAAAGGAGAGTACTAACTCTACACATGTGTGCTGTGGTACATGCCCCTTTCCTCCCCAGACAAACAAATAAAACAAAATGGGAGGAAGGTTGGAAATGGCTTGGTTGTTCGTGGTGATGCTGGAGAGGAAGATATAGAATCAGAAAATGACTTTGATATTCACGTCTTGGGGAAGCAACCTTCTTAGCAGGTCGTGCCACGTGGTCTGTGGACTCTGTGGAGCCAGACCCTCTTGATTATTGAAATATGATGTGGCTGCCACGTTTGCTTCCATCTGCAAGGAGGTTTGGGGGGCAGTTTCTTGCTCTAGGACTTGGAATACAAGTGATGTGTACCATGCCACCTCGGGTGCACACTGCGTTGGGGTAAGTACCAGAATGCCCATGTGGACATCTGAATCTGCAGCAATTGTGCCAATGTGAGAAACACCACCCACAACTATGAAAGGACCAGAAACTGTAGGCTAGCATAACCCCAATTGATGCCCTGGCTATCACTCTAACTGCTATTCCAAAGAAGGGCTTCCTGGAGATGCCCCAGGAGTAGTCAGCATCACTGAGCATGTTTTCATTGATGGCTATGAGTGCTGCCCACATCCTCACAACCACAGTGACCCTTTCTCAAAGAAGTGGGGACTCTGCCAAGCTCCTACCATAGCAAGCGGCACAGCAGGGTTTAAAGCAGGGATGTGTAGTCCACAGCACATGGTCTTCTGACTGTAGCAAGAGACTACCAGTCACTCAAGGCCCTCTGAAAGGGGAAGTCTTAACTTGGTTTGAGACAAGTAGAAAGTCCTATATTTCCATTGCTCTGTGCTCAAGTTTCCAGGAGGCCATCTAGAAACCTGGGTTCAGACATGATGCTGTGTGTCTATTTAATACAGGAGAAGCCACTCCTTTTGCTCTTAAAATCACTCTGGAAATCCTTTCTGAGGAACCTAGGTCTGTAGGCAATGAATCTGGTCTAGGCCTTTAGCAGTGAGCTCAGACAATCCTCCACTGCCTATAAAGGCCTGGATTAATACAGAGTTGTAGGTGCTAAGAGAATTCATGGACCCAGCAAGTCTTTATGATACCTCATGGTGGTATGTGAGTATAAGAGGCTGGAAGAGGAGGCATTTCCATAAAAGGAACCGGTGAGCAAAGCACATGGATAGGAGTTAGCTTGCTTATAAGGAGCAGGGAGGAGGAAAATCATTTCAGGTAACAATAGGTACAAAGGAAAGGCCTTCGGGGTGTGTGTGTGTACATATGATATATATCATATGTACACACACACATATATCTCATTAATGTATATTACGTACATATGTGCATGTACATGTATGTGTACATGGAGACCTAAGGAAAGAGGGTGTCTGGCCCAATGTCCTCTGGAGAGTTTGTAGGATTGGAGGCAAGGGAAGCCTTCCTGTACGTTTGGTGGTATGTATCTTCAGTTCTTTTCTTTGGTTGCAGTGATACTGGCCTAAGTGAGCATTCTCCCCCAAACCTATAGGACAAGTGGGAAAGTGGTCGCCAAGTCACAGAACTCAGGAGCCCATCAACCTCTGCTTTCTCATTTGCAGGAAGACATCCCATTCAGTGTCCCTGTCTAGTGAAGGTTCCTCCATCAATTGAGAAGAGTCCCGTCATTTAAATAGAAAGTGACACTCTGCTAGATCCTGGGAGTGGTCTCCACCCACTGAGCATAAGCTGGATTGTCCACATTAGAATTTCAGTTGGCAGTGCTCTACAGACTGGTTGTCAGGGGTATTAACCCCCACATCACTCTAAATAGGGACTATCTCCGTGTGGGAATGTCTATGCAGAGGACCATGGGGCTTTAGAGTTGCTCCTCAACAGAGGCAATTCAGGGAAGAAAATGGCCTCTGGGATCGGGTAGACCCAAGTTTGAATCCTAACTCTATCATTTTCTGGATGTGTGATGTTGACAAGCCATTGAACTTCCCCAGGCCTCAGTTACTCATTTGCCATGTTAAAATACCAACTGAAATCTTCTCACTGGGTTGTAGGTCAAAATGAGATGAGATCATGCAAGATAGGCATACATGTTTTTCTTTCTTTTTTTTTTTATTAGATATTTTCTTTATTTACAATTCAAATGCTATCCCGAAAGTTCCCTATACCCTCCCCCCACCCCTGCTCCCCTACCCACCCACTGTTTTTCTATAGTGTATTTAGTAAGAGCTCTGAGCACAGAAACATTCAGAATGAGAGCAGGAACTTCAGCCATGTGATTGATTGAAATCTAGGTCCAATATCATCATAGCCAACGATTCTGTGAAAGAAGCTAGAACTTAGTGTGGCTTATACTAGCCTTTAAACGTTGGTGTTGGTAACTGTTTTAGTTTTTACATCATCTGGGGGGGGGGGAGCGTAACCTGAACCAATCTGAAAGCTGCCCTTTGTAACCTCTGGATTTTCCTTTCTGCCAAGAGCTGGCTTAAACCTAGGGTCCTAGATATGAATAGCCTGGGGCTTTTAACAAAGATGAGGGCCTGCAGGCTATGGTGGGCTGAAGGCCATAAATTGCTCTAGTCAGCAATATCATTTACTTATCAGGCCCCGAGTATAAGCTTGTGGGATATCCACAGGCAACCTGAAATTGAGCGTCGCAGGTAGGCACCATAGTAGTGTCCCCTGAAGGTAGCCAGCACGACGCCAGAATATACATTCAGGAATTCCAAGCCATGCAGCGCTCATTCCAGCTGTTGCTGGAATATGCAACGTTTTATCCCCAACATGAGTAGGTTCATAATTTTGAATGCTTAGTACCTGGGTGGTGGCATTATTTTTAAAAGTTCTAGAAACTTAGGAGAAAGGGCCAAGCTGGAAGAAGTAGGCCACTGGAGATGTTGTCTTTGGAAGCACATCGCCTCTGCCTGCTTCCCATCCTGCTGTCTCCTTCCTGGCCCCACACCACAGGAAAAGCTATCCCCAGCCACAGGTTCCTGGTGCCATAATCAAAGCGCCAAATGGCTGCTAACTGACTCCTCTGAAAACGTGAGCCCAAATGAATACTTTCTCCCTTAAGTTGCTTTTAACAGGTACTTGGTTGTCACAGTAACACAAAAGTAATTAACATAGCTGTGATTGGCTCCTCTGTGCTTTGGGGACTTAAATAAAATGAGAAGGCTTTGGGGCAAATTAAAACAGGCAGGAAGTTATCACATACTGGCAAAGGAACATCTAAGCAGCCATTCGAAGAGTCGTGTTAATTTATCCAAGGGCATGTACCTAAGCAAGTATTTGAGTTGGGACACTAACAAGGCCAGGTCACTCCTGGTGAGCTTGCTTTTGCTGTCAGAAACAATTGAGAAGCATTCCTGACTTTAAGTTTGCTGAGCAGCTCTCACCTACTGCTGGAAATGTGCTCAGGCTGCTGAACAAACTAACTCTATGCAGAGGGAAGTGAGACCGGCAGGGAATGCAGCCTGAATCTTTTTCAGAGGTAGGCGCGGCTCTGCTGAATAAGAAGGGGGCAGTGAGCAGAGCAGTCCCCGTTCTCACCAAGCTAAAACCTGTAAAGTCCCGCCAATGGAAAGGTGCACACACAACATGTAAGGATTGAGAAGTTACCAATGAAATGGAGCAAAGGACACAGCTAGGAACGAATCTGAGACCCAGGCATGATGGCTGTGCCAGTGTTTCTGACACCTGTGACTCTTGGTTTGTTTTGATATTTACTTTTTCTTTGTCCTTTTTCCCTTGTTGCCAAGGATCTGTTTTCACATTTGGCCAGGCCAATTCTTAGGAATGCAGAGAGGCAACACTGCTGTCACAGTGCATAGGAGCCCAATCCTAGGAGAAGTTCTGCTTGCTTGGAGGCAGGAGGAGCAATGTCTCTCCAGAAGGATGCTGGGAAAAGATTCCCTGGCCACTTCTCTGTTTACTCTGCTGGGATTAAGTGCCTAATAATTGGGTTCCTGCAGAGAAGCAGCCAGTGTTTGTAGCTTGTGTGATTGGAACAGTTTAGAAAGTCCAAGCAGTTAATGATAACAGTAACTACTGTTTACTAAAGACTAGTTGCCAGGCATTGTGGTAAGTGCCTTATTCTCATTATGTAATTTAATTCTCACAGAAACCCTCTGCTTGAAAAGTTCAGTTGTCTCTATTTTACACAGGAGGAAATTAAGGCCTGGTGGGGTCAAATCCTTGTTCAAGGTCACACTGCTGGAAAGTGGCAAAGTGAAAATTGGACAGAGAGTCACTAGCTGTAGAGCCATGCTTCCCGCCTAGGGGGCCTCTCACCAGCCACACTGAGCTTTTTTGGAAAATGCCTGGAGACATTTTTGGTCATTATTACCAGGAATGGGTATTTCACTGAGACTCCTAGGTGAACACCAACAATATTCTGGGCTTCCCATAGTACACAGGACAGCAGGCTTCCACCTCCCACATCAAAGAATAACCCCGAATGTCACCCGAGACAACAATGCAGCCTTCCCGTGGAGCCACAAAACTGATCGTCACTAATCCATATTCTTTTGCATTGCACAAAATAGCCCTAGTCTATATTGAAGGGTTTCTTCTGTCTCTTGCTCTGACCTCATCTACAAGCTGGGATGGAGCAATTTAGATCAAGCCATTCCCAGGTAGAGCTTTCAATGACCAACAGGACAAGGGAAACCACACTGGGTTTTGCAGCCCCATTTCAGGTTCAAGTTCATGAATGCCAGAAAGGAACTCATTAGAGTCTTACAGGCTGCAGGACAAATGTTAATAGCTTCACCTTTAATTTAAGCTAGGCTTTATTTTTATAGCTGGTCCTTGGGTAGCAACTAGATTTATTAGGGCATTTTAACAGCTGAGGCAAATCAATAAAGCACGGAAGCATGTGATTTGTGTTATTTGCAAATATAAAATTCAGTACTCACATAAACACACGTAGATGGACAGACCGACTCATACACGCTCTCTGAATATAATCCAAATTTTGAAACTGAGCCCAACTCAAACAGTTGGAGCTGTGTATACAGTCCCTAAGCTAAGAAGTGGACTAGGGTGAGAATGGATAAAACGGCAGTCCCAGATCAAACTCTGACTGTTGGGACGAGAGCGACATTCCTTAAAGCCTAATATCCTAGATGGCAAGTCTGCCAGTTCAAAAGTATAAGCAACATAATAAATGGTTGGTACCACAACCAGTACCACAAAACTAAGTGCAATGCAAGCTAGTCCGGTCCTCTTGGATGATCTCTCCTGCTCGTATCAGTGCCAATGCACTGGCCACCTCTTGTTGCATTAAACTTTAAAATGAGATCTGGAGCCTTCTCCCTACTTGGCAGATGACTCAGGTTCAGAAAACGTAGCAACATGTTCAAGGTCACAGGACATAGTTGTGGGCAGAGAGCTCCTGTGGCAAGGGCACACCAGTCAGCCCACCTAAAAGAATGTGGCTGGTCGGATGGTGAGAGTCTGTGAATGCTTTAATCCTTTGTACTGCATCCCACTGGCTGAACCCACTTTCGTCCCTCGTCTTTGCTCAGACTTGACATGCTTATCTCATGTAGAAGCTGTGTGTCCCATGAAGCTGTTTACATTCAACTTGGTTAAAATGCAGTACAATTTTAAAACTCCAGTTTCTAGTCAGAGGAGACACCTTTCACATGCTAACGGCCAACTGCTGATAGTGACTGTCACACTGGGCAGGACAAGCCATTTTCTTCCATTAAAACACACTAGGTTAGAGATTAAGGAAATAAAACCAGTGGGGTATGTACATAGCATACCTCAGGAAGGTTAGAAAGATGCGATTTGGTCTGTAATGACACAAACAAAGCAAGTATAAACCTCCAAGAGTTTTTCTTTTGAAGGAAGGAGTTCTAAGGGTTGTTGTGGACCTTCAGTCAGGCGATAAACAAGGGATACTGTCATTATGGTCATTCTCAGTGATTCCTCAGAACTGTTAGCCCCATTGTGTGGTTGAAGCAGCTGAGGTTCAGTTACATGACCAACATTTGAGTATCCTAAGAGACAGGACAGAGATTCGAACTCAGGTCTGCTTCCTAGGCCTACAACATCCCTTTACTCTCTGTCTACACCTCAGTTCTCAGTACAAATAAGAACTTTGTCTCCACTCACAGCCCAGTGTCACCTTGAGTCATAGTGTGCAAAGGTAAATGCCATCCAGCTCCCAGAAATCGGTCTGAGTGTGCAAGCCACAGCAGAGCACACGGGGATGCTCGATTTTCTCGGTCCTAATTCTCTCAGCCACACAGCTGCCACTCATACAGTCTGCACCACAAAATATCATGCAGCATCTGCCACCAGCATTGCTGCTTTAATGACTCTGCAAGTCACCAGGGTGCCTTTCTCCCAGCACTTGGAAGAGGTTCGGCATGGAACAGTCCTGGCAACACACGGTATTTCTCCTAATGGCACCAAAGCCACCAGGCTTATCCATGTCTGGGGCCTGGTGTTAACCGAGACATATGTTCTCAGAATACATATTCCTGGCCCAGATGGCTTTCACAGCTCTTTATGACTAGAATCCCCAAATGCACATCCTGAGCCTACCCATTTACAAGGGAGGAGAGTCACCCGACAGACACATAATCGCTTCGCATGGCCATCTAAAAGAAGCAGGATATTTTTTCCAAGCAGGTTGTCTCAGGGAGTATGTAGGGAAATTTTTTTTTCAAGCATTGAAATTACAAGTAGGCAAGGTCACAATAAAGTCATTTAAAATTGCATCCCAAGACAGCTTGATGGCAGAGGACCTACCACCCCTCCCTGTTGATTTATTGCTTACTTTTAACTTTTTTAAAGGAAAGACTAGCTGATAGATTGTACTGCCTGTGGTGGGAGACATGCTTGCCTTTTCCTGGGCCTGATTCATAAAACATCACTGATGTTCCTTCGTCCCCTTTCCCTCTGTACATAGGGAGCTTCTCTGAGCTCACTATGTAAATGTTTAGCACTGAATGAAGACAGTATGCCATGCTCACCCAGGCGACCCAGGTGGAGGGATGGAATCGAAGTCCCCAGAATGATCCATTACACCTTAGCCATGAGACACCTGAACTAAGGTCACTTTCCAGAGACCTATGGTAGATGGGTCCTTGTTTCTGGTCGGGCAACCAGTTCCTATAGCTTTGGACCAGACTGTGTCTAGTTCACCATGGTATTTTATCATCTAGGCCAGGTTAATCGTTGTCTCCAAAGAGACTATTCTAATAAGGACCCATTTCTAGACCCTGCATATATTTGAGTATGAGTCACCTGGACATAATGACAAGAAAAACCCTGAGGTTTCATAGAACACCCAGGAAATACATTTCCACATCTGTAGATGCTCATCAGCCCAGCTAAGGGCAGCTGCTACTCTGGCTGTTAATCTCAGAGACTTAGCATCTTTTATTGACGTTTTTACTTCACTTTATTATTAGTAGACCCTAGTCCATTAATTTATTTAATGGGTCAGATATGTGCTATGCTTAGAAAAAGGGATTAGAAGAACGTTGTTTTTGTTGTTGTTGTTGTTGTTACTATTATTAGAATTGCATGCCCCTCAGACCCACATAAGACCACTGCTTTCCATGAACGTCCAGGTCTTATACAAGCTGTTGTATATGAGACAACCCTCTCTTTCCTTCCTGTTCTACGTGTGGGGCACATATTTCAGAGGCACCAACAGCTGCTCCTGCTCTGCTGAGCTGTACATCAGATCACTATCCTTGTCCCAGCGATGGGATGGGGAATGTGGCCAATGACATTTTCCAGGTCTGTTTATTAGCTGCCGGTGAGCATTCCTCTGAGACAATGTGAGGTGGAACTCAAGCAGTCATTATGGTTTATGAGGACATAATGCCCTTCGGGTTTAATTTCACATGATAGTAAGGCAACGTTCACATTCAGATCATTTTTGTCTGTGTTCATATAAAAGGGCACAATATTAAAAGAGCCTATAATTAGCCCAAAAGTCTGTACCACACAAATGGTGCAAATTGACTTCAAACCCTTTGTCTCACTGTGAAACCAATAAAAGACAGAGGGGTGCCAGGTCACCAGCTCATAACAACAGATTCCTTGGAGGCCTAGAGACCAGGAAAGAAAATCGAACGGGGGGGGGGGGGGCTCTATTCTAACCCCTGGGAGGTTCCTCACCAAGGATGCCCCCTGGGACTGTGAGTGGTGTTCCTAGTCTCATTTCCGGGATGCTTTCCGGATGGGGACTGTCTTCTGTAGAGTGATGTAAGCACATCCCCACCTGTGAGTTTGGAGCTGGTTCAGGCTTGACTGCATTCCAGGCTCCAAAGTCACCAGAGTCTCTTGCTCTTCTAGGACCTTGCACCTGCTGAAAGACCTGATGATACGAGGAACCCAGGCTATGGGAATGGAAAGTAATTAAGCTTTTCTTCTCTTCTGACATCTTATGTTCTGTGTTTTAGTCATTGTCTAACCTGATTCTTCCTTATATTTGATTAGAAAATGTACTGGCTTCCTTGGAGAAAGTGTGGCTCTGATGTATCAACACTTTCTTATTATCTTTTTGGCATTCCAATTGTTGCTGTACTTTACAGAGCAAGAGTCTTAGATAACTTTAGCCACACACACACACGTACTCCTTACTATTAGGGTTGTGTCTGTGTTTATGTGTGTGTTCTCTTAGGGTCTTCTGGATTCACCAGCATTCTCCTCTGCATTAATTATTGCAGCAAAAAGCTCTGGCCACTGATACTTGTTCTATCTAAACAGAATCTTAAAGTGCTACAGTGTGTGGTAGAATGTGTGTGTGTGTGTGTGTGTGTGTGTGTGTGTGTGTACAAATGTCTGTTAAAAAGTTTATGTGCTAGTATGTATGTGTGTATATGTGTATGCTAGAATGTATTAGAATGTATATACTAGAGTGTGTTAAAACGGGGTATGCTAGAATTTATTGAAATGTACAAATGTGTGTTAGAATATATGTATGATAGAATGTGTGTGTTAGAATGTATGTGCCTATATATATATGTTAGAATGCATTGTGTGTGGTAGGATGTTAGCATATGTGCATATGTACAGGTAGTGTGTGTATGTGTGTATGCACATGTGTCTTCTTCCATTCACACTGCATTGTATCCATGAAGTAGAAAGATGGTAGAATATTAGAGCATTCCGGCCTGGTGCCTGATACCCACCAGGTAGAATATTAGAGCATTCCGGCCTGGTGCCTGATACCCACCAGGTAGAANCCACCAGGTAGAATATTAGAGCATTCCGGCCTGGTGCCTGATACCCACCAGGTAGAATATTAGAGCATTCCGGCCTGGTGCCTGATACCCACCAGTTTCTTAAGAAAAGAGGGCCTGAAGTAGAAACAGCTGAAGGGGATTGCCCCCCAGGGATACTTCTTTATTCTTTCAATCAACCATTTGAATAGATTACTTAATTAGCATTTATTGTTTGTAAAATTCTTTGTCCAGAAGTAGCATTTTAGGGCCCGCAGTTTTGAAGAAAGACAATTTAATGGGTGATAATCTTGTATAGAATTTTCAAATTGATTTCTCGGTAGTAAATTGTTCCTCAATTGCAGTGCCTTCTTCACTCTCATTAGACACCCAGACTTCTTTCTAAATGCATTCATAACCATTAAAATGTTGTCTCCAGCTCCCTGTCATTTGAAACAGGTCATAACTCCAGGCGCAAACATTTAAAGGACAGCTATACTTTCAGTTTCATTAGTGAGCTAGGAGAGCAGGGATGTGCTCTTGGAGTTTATAGAGCTCTGCAGCTCCTGATGCAAGCAATTCCGTTCTCCCTGTCCCAGGAGGAGGGTTAACCTTTCTCTTTGTACACAAAATTGTTTGGTTGAAATTCCACTCTGCTGGAGTCTTATTTATCAGTCTGATGTATGGCTAGGACTACAGGGAGGCTCTCTAGAACCTGTTTACAATTTGCCTGCCCTAGTCTTTCCCCAGCAACACCCTGGGAGTTGAGCAAGCTCATTGCCAAGGAAACTCACTGACGGTGGAGGGCTGTTTGGTTCTATATTCAATCTGCTCTTTGGAAGATGGTACTCAAATACTACATGATTCCAAAGAAGACCTGGTAATGTTGCAATACAACAAACAAATGAACACATTGACATTTCCTATATTTCCAGCCATTTGTAGGATTTTGGTTTTCTACAAGTGGAGAAGCTTATGAACAAAATTCGTTCACACCCGGGGGAGGTCAGTGGGATCTTACTATGACCCAAAGTAGGTCTAAACAATGATCCTTTTCATCTGACTTTCTCGTTTTTTTAACACGGAGGGATTGTGTGCTTAGGTATTATTATAACAAACACAATGTTGATCCTACTTAAGAACATTCTGGGTGCCCATTAAGAGGCTTTAAGAACATTATCTCTTAATCTTTAGTTCTAGTAAGCTCAGGAAACTCAAAGTCAAGACTGACCACATCTAGGTTGTCAGGTGACTTGGATGAGTGCCTGGATTGGCAAGGCTACCCCTTCTATGGGAGCTTCCAGCTAAGTGAACAGGGGTGTTCTTGCTTCTCAGAAGCCCCAAGCATTGGGTGCTTTATATCTATAGGTAATCAATTTCCCAAAGCAAGCCTTAGATTGCTTAAGAATGTTTTTTAAGCATCCCTCCTGAAAACTAACCTTGATTTTCAGTGGATTCTGCCTTCAAACCATGTCCCTCTAAAACTTAACTAGTATCATTAAATTTGATTGGCGGTAGCTTAAAACTCTTGACTGATGGTCAGCAACAGTTCTGAAGGGATTGCCCGGTGGTTAGGAGCAATTTCTGCTCCTCCAGGGTACCTGAGTTTAGATCCCAGCACCGACATCAGGAAGTTTGTAACTATCTGTGAGTCTAGCCCTAAGAAATCCAGTGGCCTCCCCTAGAATCCATGACACCTGCACACACATGGCATGCATTCATGCAGACATACTCATAGATAAAAATAAATCTTAAAAAAAGATTACCAGCAGGAGTATCAGGAATAGCAGTTAGTATTAACTTTGAGGCCCCTTATATATAACTTATATCATTAACTTAACCTACTTCCACTTTACGATTGTAAAATTGAGACCTTAGTGAACTGAGCCACCTGTCTCACACAGGCCACATAACTAATCTATTCACTCAAATGTTTTAGTGATTTTTTAATCTCATTTCTAAATTTGCCTGATTATGTTGAGACATAGAAGGACAGACAGATCTATAACCTGGACCTTTCCTTCAATATTCAAAAGGAATTACCATTGTACTTATCTCAGGTATAATAAGCCTCAATGGCCCGTGAGCAAAGTGTCTCATAGAAGAGTCCATGGGTAGAACTAAATGATGCCCTAAATGTGAGATGAGAAATAGAGAACAAGAAATCCAAGCGTGAGCTTGGTGCCACAGAAGTCGAGTCCCATAGCAAATCTGATTGAAGACGATATTTGGTTTTGAAAGTATCAGAGTTAAAACCAATCTTTAAAAAAAATGTTATGCTGAATTCTGTCAAGTTAAACTGGTCACACTAGATTAGACATACAGGAGAGAAAAGACTCCTTGGTTCTCTGTCTCTTATCTTCTCATATTCACAGTCTAACATAAGCAGGCAGCTCACGGGACTGTCCCTAAGCAACATGAGAATTCAAGATGGAGCTCAGGTACTCTTGCCTTGATGCTGTACCCTGCCAGGCTGGAGCATAAGCAGCTTACGTTCTGAAATTAGAGTCCTCAGAGTATAGGGTTCCCAGATAATCCCTTACAACGCGCTGCTCGCCTCCTGGCTGCCAGGAAACGCTGAGATGCTCAGTGTGCTTGTCGGATGAGAGCCTGTTGTGTCTGGCCCAGGTCTGGATGTCTGTGGAGCTGAGGAGCCAGCCACTCCACAGGGACCGTTGTGCCATTGTCTCTGGTTGAGCTAGGCTGCTGTCCCTTATGTCCTCATCATGAGGTGACTCAGAGAGTTGGTGTAGCAGACAGAGCAAAGTGGTGTGTTTGGAGGCATGGCCTCTAGAGCTCAGGTTTGAGTGTTGGCTCTGCTGCTGTCACCAGGCAACCTTTCTGTGCCGCTCTCAGTTCCCTCATCTGTGAGAATCAGATAGTCTTCGTAAAATCATTAGTCATCCAAACTACTTCATATATTTAAAGTTTTTAGAACAGTATCGGGTACTGAGTGCGTTTCATACTGAGCTGATTAGGTAATCTCAAAATGTGACTTGTTTTTTTAGTAACAACCACAACTCAATCTCTTTTATGTGCCAGGAATTAGGCATACAGTGAGCCATTTAATGTTCAGCATATTTAGGATGCCTTTGTAGAATTTCATAAATATTACCAATTGTCATGTCTATTTTCAGTTCAGGACAACTGAGGCATGAAAGTGTAATAAGGTGTCCAGGCCATACAGCTAGTAACGGTGTCCAGATCCATAAGCAGGTAGCAGTCTTTGGAACCCATATGCTTTAACACTACGTTGTAAAGAAAATGCAAATAACTTCTATATTTACTGTTCTAAATCTAAGATTGGGTTCATTCATTGCAGATACACTAGGCCACTCCGAGGCTGAAGCAAAAGATGGACATACTTTCTATTGCCTTACTGCCTGCAACTAGACACCAGTGAAGTGCTGGGGAGATGGCTCAGTGGTGAAAACACTTGCCATGGCCGATAACCTGAATTTAATTGCTGGGACCCACATGTAGACTCCCGTGTGCTGTCCTTCACCTGTACCCATGTGCTGTGGAGAATATTGTGCAAGGAGTATGCAGATCCACAGTTGAATTGCTAAATGACAGAAAGATAAAAAAGAAAGAGAGAAAGGAGGAAACAAAGAAAGTGACACAGACTAGTGAAATTGCCATAAAATCAAACTGACAACACCAAGTATTTCTTTGGGCAAAAATCCAGCCATTGGGCTATTGATACCAACACTTGGTCAGGGCAGGGTTTCTAGAGTCTCCTGCTGTGCCAAGTTTAAGCTCTAGTGCTCTGTAATTCCTGGGACTGTTAGTGTAGCACTCTGGCCATGGTGACAGCAGTTTCCACGCTGCCTTTGTCTGCAAAGAAAGCTCCTTGCATAGGTGAGGCTCGGCTAACCAGCCTTGATTTCTAATAGGGAGAATCGTAGACTCTATTGGATGTTTGTTGAAGGGTGCTTAATTGATGGCTGGCTGTGTTTCCTTGGTTGTAAAACTCTGTAAAGTCCCAAAGGAAGCAGATATGCATAAAAAGAGACGCCAAGGGGAGGTATCAGTAGGGACAGTAATTGTGGGTAGCAGAAGACTTGATACCGCCCTCATAAAGAACCTTTTCTGGCCACGTGTAGAAAATGATGAACTTGCATTTGAGAGATCCGTCTGGGAATCAGGGAGGGTTTACTGTGTAGAAGCAGATTGCCTCCTCTGTACCAGCTCTCTATTCTAGAAGCTGAAGCAGAGCATTAAATAGAGAGAGCCACCAAGTTTCAAAGGAGAGGGACTTACAAAGGATCACTACCAGGGCTGAAAGGGGCTCCCAGCTAATGTGTGCTCCCTGTGAAAGAAGTCTGCTTTTCAGCAAGGAAAGGCATTTAGCTGCTATCTGAGGATTAGCATAAACTTGTGATATGTCTACCCTTTTACTTCAAACCTTAGTAGTATTTTAAAGCTTTAAAACATCACATTCAATTTTGCTTTGGACAGCATTAATCAGTTTCGGTGATTTTTTTTTTTTTTTTAAATTCCAGAGCTGTATGAATAGGCTCCTTACCCAGGGAGACCACATACTCTTTCTGGGGAAGTCTTATTTCTACCTATTGTGGTGCATGATTAACCATCTCACATAAGTGTTCTCAGTCGGATGCTAAAGTAAACTCCACCTTGAGCCCAGTGAGGAGGAGAATTTCCCAGCTAGGGACTAGCCCCCACATATGCTCAGAGAATGCCCTGGCCCTACAGTAGAGCTTATACAGCACAGCACAGAAGTCATAGGATGCTAGGGCAGCCACCCTGGGGTGCACCATCGTGTAATCAAACAGTGTGCATTGCCCTAAATGCCCTGAAAAATTAAAACCAACTTAAAGCATAGTTTACAGCTACATCTCTGTGTGTAAGATAGAAAAATAAAAACATTTGATATGGTTGACTGTATAAGTTCAGCTTTGTCCCAAGAACATTATAATCTCATGTGTCTTATGGAACTGACTGTTGCTTTTAATTACAATTTGAAATGCAGACCAGTGTGTTCTGGAGGTGGTGTTGTTCAACTCATGGTTTTGTGTCAGGAGAACCAGGGCCATTTCTTAGACTCGTGCCATCATCTGAGCATTGCCTGTCCCCAGATTCATGGGCTGGAGAACGCTCTCCCCTTGCAAGGGCTACATGGAGTTATGAAGTCAACTTAACTCCATGGAAATAAATGGCTGGACACAAACTGAACCATGCTCATCAAATTTTACTTCTTCTGAATCCCAAAGTAAAAAGTAACAGCTACACTGCTGAGCCTAACCAAGGCTCAGCAAGCACACCCTAGGCAGGTGGCCACCTGACTGTTTCTTTGGAGTCTGCCTTTTATTCTCCACCTGATGTGATCATTAGACTTTCATGTCAATAGTAGGTTGGAAGGGTGAAGTAGGTGGTGAATGGGTTGTTTCCTGTTGCAGGAATTACACTTGTCAGAAGGTCACTTGCCTTAGTTTGTGTGAATGTCGCAGCTAAGCAGTGCTCACCGCCTTTCCTCCCTGGTGACTTCATGAGTGCTAGTGGATTCTGCTAATGGGCAGGCAGCTGGAAGCAACTAAAATATTACTCTTCTCTGGAGTGTCTGCAAGCTAACAGGAAAGAACCTGGAGTTCAGTTTGATGGTACCCTAAAGGTAGAAGCTAACCGGAAGGTTAGTGCAATAGTGTTCTTGCTTTTTTGTTCGTTTGTTCATTCGTTCATTTGTTCGTTCGTTCATTTGTCTATTTGCCTTCCTAATTTTCTTTCATTTACATCCAAACAATTCACTTTCTGGTGATCATTAGCACAGACTTTACTGGCAATCAATATCAATACTGTAGAGTTTAGAACCCAGCACTTTGTAGGAATGAGGTTACTTAATTCCCAATGCCACGTTATGAGACGTAGTCTCTGTGCATCCATTGACATCTTGAGACATATCAGCCCAACAATGGAGGAGAGAGAGCGAGTTTGAACCCAGATAGGCTGCCTTCAGAGCCTCACCTTGTCACGTTGCTTCTACTATTGTAACGGTCACACAATTATTATGATTGTGAAAATAAAATGTAATACAATCAAATATAGTATTATGCATGGGTAATTACATGACATTAGCTGTGTGGGTACTCATTTGCATACTTTGATCTCAGAGATGCCAAAGGGGAGGAAAAAGCACTTTCTTGGAGAATTTTTAATAGAATTCCAGACACTGGGTAGGTTGAGCTAAGTTTATAAAGTGCTTCTCACCACTTTTTTTTTTTTTCTTGGCTCAGTAGTTTGCTGGCTGGAACTCATCCATGAAAGACAAATGTAGCCCCAGATGTCACCATTCATAGCATCACAGGGTCACGCATCACTTCCTGGGTAACAAAGGGGTTTGGTAAGAGGGCACAGTTGTCACTAAGTGGAAGAATTCCACCGATATCATGAAGGTGATTCCTGGGCCGTGGGGCAGGTGATGGACAGGTACCTCAAGAGCATATCATCTCGGCTGCTTCCTGTCTCTGCAGGCTTTATTTATGGCTAGGACTTACGGGAAAGCCTATGAGCTGAGTGGCTGAGCTTTCGGAGATGTGTGAGCAAGGCCCTTATCAGCCTGCTGACCTCCTAGAGCTCCTCCTAGCCTGGGAGCAGGAAGCCCTGCTAGAGACTAGCAGGCCAGATTGTCGAGTTACATAGCTCCGTGAATCCTTCCGTGAACTAGGATCCATTTGCTTTACACTTTTGCTCAGTTTATAGACACTTTCCAATTGTTATTGCAGAATATGATTTGTTCTTCTACACTGCTTATATTCTAGTTCCTCCTCTTAAAGAAGAACCCCATGCTCTTTCCCTTTCAAGGATCCTCTGTAAGAACATGAGGCCCTCTTTACTGCTGAGCCATTTCTCCAGGCCCTATTATGAAAGTTTTGCGTTAGAACATTGAAGATCATTTCCTAATGAGAAGAAGCTGATAATATTTATTTTATTCTTTTGTGTGTTCATGTGATATTTTAGTGTTCATTGTCAACTTGACCAAATCTAGAATCATCTGGGGCATGCCTGTGGGGGTTATCTTGAATATATCAATTGAGGTGCTGTCTTAGGGTTTCTATTGCTGTGAAGAGACACCTTAACCACGGCAACTCTTATAAAGGAAAACATTTAATTTGGGCTGGGTTACAGTTTCAGATGTTAAGTTCATTATTATCATGGCAGCAAACATGGCAGCATGCAGGCAGACATGGTGGTGGAGATGCTGTAAGGTCTACATCTGGATCTGCAGGCACCAGGGGTGAAGACAGTGAAGCACACTGGATGTAACTTGAGCACATGAGACCTCAAAATCTGCCGCCTCAGTGACACACCTGCTCCAACAAGGCCATACTTCCTAATAATGCCACGCCCTGTGGGCCAGGTACTTAAACTCACAAGTCTATGGAGTCAATTGTATTCAAACCGCCACAGGTGGAAACCCATGCATACCCACTGTGGGTGGTACCACTCCCTGGCTGGGATCCTGGTCTATGTAAGTGGAGAAAGGGAGTTGAGAAGCAGCAAGCTTCCCTTGCTCCCTGCCGTCTGCTTATGGCTGTATTGTATTGGCCTCCCCAGGCTCCTACCGTCTCAATTTTCCTGCCATGATAGACTGTCCCTCTGAGTCAGAATAAGCTCTTTCTCCTTTAAGTTGCTTTGATTTGGTTATCTTACCACAGCATCTGGGAGGGTGAGACAATATGGTTTCTGTTGTCTTGGCAGCACAAGGCTACCTGGGAGACATAGTGCTTCCTTCCATCTTTCAGGAATTTGCCACATGCCTTGAAGTCTCAGGAATGCCTGCATCAAGTAAAGCTAGCTCTCCGACTCCTCTTAACCCAATATTTTCCAATCTCACTTCATCAAAGAGTCCTTCCATAGCTGTAGAACAGAAGTGTTTGGGACAAGTCCTTCTCAGGCATAGGATCGCATCTGGGGAGTTGGTTAAAATGATTGCCTTCTTGGGGATTAGGGTTTGCTGGTCACAGCAGGCTCTCAGCATTGCTCCTGGCAATCATTTCCCAGAGGATCTTAACTGAGCCTGTATGTCTCTCCAGGGAATAGTGTGCATCAGGGTCCTGTTGTAGGAAGGAACACGGTAATACAGTAATACTATAAACCAGTTGAGTATGGAGGGAGGCAGTCATATCTCAGCAGGCCATTGGGTGGGAGATATGGTCAAAAAAAACCCCAGCCATGTGTATCCTGCAAGTGGGCAGATGTTACATGAGACTCTTGCCCTAACTCTAATGACCTCTGTGCTCCGCGCATCTCCTGTTTCTTTGGCTTTAATATCGGTGGCTTTCTAGAAACAATTCCAATGGCTTGTCTCCACTACCAGAGGGTCCAGGGAGCAAGTCCTCCTGATTCACACGTGGAAATAGAGGCTCAGAGAATACAGCCTCAACTCACACATATTAGAGCTACGATCCTATTCATCAGGAATATTAAGAAAGAGTGTTAGTACGTGGATAAGTAAGTGGAATCAGCAGAGAAACCAGGACTAGTCAGTCCATTGAGTCGATCTCCGTTTCTTAGCACCTTGCCTATGAAGTCCTTTTATCAACAAGGTAGGTCTTGGCCATCGTGTTTATAACAGCAGCACAATGGAAACAAACCCAGTGGCCACGGATTTTTAGTTTATAGAGTATTGCCTATATTTTCTTCCTAGGCTGACAGAGTAACCTTGTTTTATAGGTTTATAGGATTCAGAGAGGTTAAGTGATTTGTGTGTGGTCACACAGCTAATCCACAGAAGAGCTGTCTCATTCCCTAGAGATTAGGTCAAGTGCGCATGTGCTCCCTCCTCCCCCTCTCCGTCTCTCTGTCTCTCTGTCTCTGTTTCTGTCTCTCCCCTCCTCCCCTTTTATTTCTCTCTCTTCCCTTTCCTCTTTTCTGTCATCTGCCTTTATATATTTTCTATTTTTCCTACAGCTTTTGTGTGTCACTTTCATAATAACAAAGGACAACCACCCAAAATGTGTTATTTGAGTATAGAATTGTAGCTTTTATCCATGGCATTGAAGCTGATACTGGAAATAATCCATTTGTGTTTGTATACCACCACCACCACTACCATACCCCCTCTCTCTTTTTCTCACACACACACACACACACACACACACACACACACACAGAGAGAGAGAGAGAGAGAGAGAGAGAGAGAGACAGAGAGANCACACACACACACACACACACACACACACACACAGAGAGAGAGAGAGAGAGAGAGAGAGAGAGAGACAGAGAGACAGAGAGACAGAGAGAGAGACAGAGAGAGAGACAGAGAGAGAGACAGAGAGAGACAGAGAGAGGGGAGAGAGGAGAGAGGCTCATACAACAGAGAACTTTTGGCCTGAAACTCCAGTGTTATCCACCGTCATTACCCTTGTCAACCTGGTCATAACTCTGCAGGTTCATGAGTCATTCTTTCCCCTATGATCAGTGGACATCAGGAGCGCTGGTGGGGTGATGGATATGCACATACTTAGTAAGAAACAGCAGGCAAAGAATGTGGACTATGTGTGTGAATGTTATGCAGCCTGTGTGCTGGAAGCTTGGCTAAGAAGTGTTTTGGGTTTATTGTTTTTTGTTTTTTTTTTCCCCCCTTGTTGCCCTTTGCCAGACAAGATGCCAGCTAGGAAGAGACATTTTGTGGGCTAAGCGATCTGCTGCTCCCTAGAGAATTCTCTGCATTTGCAAGCAGAAGCATTGAACTTGGCAAGGAGAATGGAGTGAGGTTTGAGGCCCTTGTGTTTGCGAAGGACTTGGTAATTTGTTGCCCCTCTGCGGCTTCCAGCTCCCTCTTCTTCCTGCTGGGGCTGTGGTGCTTCTGTAAGCTCTCTCTGTGGCCCCCTACCTGCTCCCTGCAGGCCACAGGCATCAGATCAGGAGGTACTGGGGCGACTTA
The DNA here is from genome assembly GCF_900095145.1 of Mus pahari. NCBI lineage: Eukaryota > Metazoa > Chordata > Mammalia > Rodentia > Muridae > Mus > Mus pahari. The sequence continues at coordinate 3,328,121 of NC_034603.1, read as the reverse complement.
GAGAACACACTCATCTGGCCCCTGAGCTGGGAGCGGATGAGTCCTGGCCTGGAAGATGGGAAGACACCAGATTTGAGTAGCAGAGAGTTTTAATGGAGGACTTAAGTCACTTCCTCATCCTTTGTGGGGTTCCGCATCATTCCCACGGTCTGATGACTCATGTCCGGATTCTCCTACTATCTGTTAGCGAGCTCCATCCCCCGTGTGCTCCCTCCTCAGGACCCTTTAAGGCTGGCTGATGCTTCTCAACTCATGTGTTGCAGAGAAGAGCTAACAATTGGAGAGACTCTTGTTCTCTCAGCTGCTTCCAAGAGAGCAATTTAGTCTCCCGTTGAACACCCGTCCCATCTCCTCAGCTCTGTTCAATCACGCTGGAGTTCATCTGAAGTGCTTGTGACTTCCTATTTAGCATCTCCATCCTGTTTAAAAAATGAGGTCTCCTTCTGCCCTCACAGCAGATCCGAGAGGACTGAATAATTAAACGAAATCGTATTTCCCAGTCCCTTTTGCCTTCTTTTCATCCATTTAAAGAGCTCTGCCTGACACCCTGATGGGCCTGGACCAGAGTAGGAAGACACTGTCAAAGGGCAAGTTGCATTCTTCAGTCAGAGACTTTGCTAGCAACGACACCCCTTGAGAAACCTAGAACTAAACTCTATGATCTCTGCCCAGGCCTGGTTGCTCCTTTCCAGTCCCCCTAGGGACTCTGTTATCCTGGAAAGCCATGCTTGTTCCAATTGAGCCCGTTTACCGGGGTCATTTAGCATCCATAACAACAGACTGGCCTTCAGCCTGTCCCGGCTCCACCTTCTCATTTCCTCCTCCTCTGTCTCTGCGTTCTTTTGTAGGTAAGATCTAAAGGCGTTCACAGCAAGGAGGGAACATTAGACCTTCCAGCTGGTGGTACGTCTGGCTTCAGTTTTATTTGCCTACACAGAAAGATGGAGCAGGTCACACCTGCCTCTGGGGATACTGAAGGAAAGACCTGAGACAGGGAAGGCATAAGGAACAGATCCCAGGCTGGTAATGACTAGCTGGGACACTTGGGGAACCTCTGTAGTGCAAACTTTTCATCTGCAGAATGCAATTATTTGGCACCTGCTGTATACATGTCCCACCCCCGTGGCACCTGCTGTGTAGATGACTCTGTACCCATGGCTCCTCAAACAGAGTCGTCATAGGGGACATAACCAATAAGTGACATCTGGTACAACCTGGAGGGTGCTGGGAAGAATCAATGGGCTTGTTTTCTGAGGCTTTGGGGAAAAAATAAGCTATTCAAATATACAGATTGAGTATCCCAAATTCAAAACATTCTCAAACCTCAAGTTTCCAAAATTGAAAATATTTGACACCAAGTGCATAGAAAAGGTTAAATCAAAAACAATAGCAACAAAACACTGACTTTAAAAAAAGATACAGTGTAAATTTGCATTTGGGATATGGAGGTCAGGCATCAATGAACCATCAGTGAGTTTTGTGTTTAGACTGGGGTCACATCCCAAAGATATCTTACTATGTACATGAAAACAGTCCAGTATATCGAAAATTAAAAATATTCTAATCAAAGTATATAAAAGTATATATAAGGAATGCCCAACCTGCATTGTTTATTGCGGTTAGCCCATTATTATGGACTTTAATAGCTTTGGGTCTTCTGATCAGATGGTTCCCGAGAGGATGCTCCCTGCCACCAGGCCCATATTGTGCCCTGCCTCTCCTTAGATATGTAGATACATTTCCTGAGGGTGTCTTGTTAGCCTCACCCGTGAGCATTACTGTGTGACCAGGAGCTTACAACACGCCTATGTGGTATAGTAGCGTGGTAGCATTTGCTCTAATCTGTGAGCCTCTTAACCTAGGCATGAAAATAGAAAAATGAATGTCTCTCTGTCTCTGTCTCTGTCTCTGTCTCTGTCTCTGTGTCTGTCTCTGTCTCTGTCTCTCTGTCTCTGTCTCTGTCTCTCTCTGTGTGTCTGTCTCTGTCTCTCTCTGTTGTTCTCTGTCTTTCTCTGTCTCTCCCCCACCTCTGGCCTGCTAAGTGAAGCCAAAGGGCCTAAGGCCAGAAGTGTATTCAACTCCAGACCCACAAGCAATATAAGGAAGCCACTCAGTCACTGACTCTGTCCTGTCTCAGGCAGACCTGCCCACACGGTCTTCCTTCTACTGAAGGAACAATGTTATTTAAATCTAAAGGCATCATTCTTACATTTGAGAGATGGCTGTAAAATGAGCCTCTAATCCTCTACCTTTTGTCATAGCTAAAGGGCTGGCCCTTGATACACACCCCGTGAGTGAGCATAGCCTGCCTGAACCTGCTGTGAGTTTTGGTGGCCATGACCAAAGGTTGCATTGATGAAAGGGGGCTGAGGCGGATGACTATGGCCATTGCACAGGGCGCACTATGAGGAACAGCAACATGGTTCCAAAACTCTCGGAAGCAGGGGCTTGAGGAAAATCATGCAAGCATGCATATCATGCCTCACCGGCCACACCGTTATTAAAGCTCAGAAAGACTCGGGTGACGTCAAGGCTTGCAGTTATGTAAACAGAAGCGAAGGTAAGTTGGAGCTACTCCCTCAGCAGCCAGCTAATCGTTGAGCTTTTGCGGTGTCTCGGCCACCGCAGTGTAAGCTCAAGGGTAAACAAGACAATGAGGCCTAGAGCTCTTTCATTTTTTAGGTACTGAGCAAACATTTAGTTGAGAAAGATATTCAGTCTTAATGCATCTAAAAACAAAGTTTCAAATTAACACAGAGAAAAAGGACATAATCATAAGATGAAAATGAAAAATTATCATAATGGGAAAAACTGGAACATATTTCTGGAAGATATTGATTAAGAAGAGAAATTAAATGATGCAGAAAATTTGAAAAAGTCGGTAGACTTTAATTTTATTTGTTCACTCCAGTGATCCAATCAAAAATAATGGTGTTGAAATAAAAGAGATTTACCGAAAATTATGGGAGACAGACCTGTACTTTGGTTGTAAAGAGTAAATATGAACAAAGTTGTTGTGAGTTCAAAACCTCTAGGAAACAGACAGTGCAAAACTCAAGTCAAGAATGCTGCAGGCTACCTCAGGTGGAGTGACCAGATATAAGCTCACTGACATTTGTGCTGAGAATTAAAGGTTAAAAGGAGCTTGTCTTGTGAAGTGTAAGAAAGGGTCCAACAAGCAAAAGAACATTCTAGGTGGGGGAGTTTGAGCATGGTCCTTTCCAGGATCTGAAGCAGGCCACTGGCTGCAGAGAGCAAGACAACTCGGCTCAGCTGTGCTTGCAAGCATGCAGCTGGCATCCACATGCAGCTGGCATCCGTGTGCCTGAATCAGGCAAGGGGCTTGAGATGTACTGCAAGATACTAGCTCTCAAACTTGAACGTGAACCAGAATCACACGGAGGGTTCACTAACTATGGGTTTCTGGCCCTCCCCCGGAGTTTTTAGGGGTCTGGGAAGGCACATCCTTAGCAAGTTGCCAGGTGATGTTGATGCTGCTGGTCCTGAGAGTAGACACTGGGGACTCCTGTTCAAGTCAGGAATGAGAAGCCTATCCAACAGATGCTTGCTCTAGTTAGGTTTGTATTACTGTGACAAAACATTGTAACCATCCTGATGGTCCATTACTGAATGATGTCAGGACAGAAACTCAAGGCAGGAGCCTGGAGGTGCTGACTGAAGTATAGATCGTGAGGGACACTTCCTACTGGCTTGGCTCTCCATGGCTTTCTCAGTTTACTTTCTTATACAACCCAGGTCCACTTGCCCAGGGGTGGCACCTCCCACAGTGGGTTAGGCCTGTTTACATCAATCATTCATTTAAAAAACTCCCTTAGTCTTACCTACAATCCAACCTGATGGAGGCATTTTCTCAGCTGAGGTCCCCCTTTCCCAGATAACATTTGCTTGTGTCCAAGCTATTAGAAAAACAAAACAAGACAAAAACAAAACAAACAACAAAAACAATGCAATGCTCCATTGACTTGGTAGAACTTGGTGACACACAGAACATATGGATGAAGGGAGAAAGAAATCAAAGGTAATTGCAAAAGAACAATCCTATGTGAACAATAAAACCTAGAGGAAAAATATACACAGGACAGGTGATAAGATGGCGTGGCATGTGGGTATCTCCTTGGGTTTAAAAGGATGTAGGAGATCTCAGAGCTGGATGCCTTTCACAAAAAGGAACAGAGGATGCTTAAGTGTGGAGCAGAGAGCACAAAGGGGCAAGAATAAGGCGCTGTAATGTGGGGCTTTCCCACGCCTCCCTAGCCAATTCCTTTCCTCTTATAGACACATGTCAACCACCTATGGACTTGCCCTACCTAAGGATAGACCAAATATTGCAAGAAATCTTCGTCCCCCAACAGGTAATGTCTACTTAGTCTTTTTTTTTTTAAGATTTATTTATTTATTATAAATTACACTGTAGCTGTCTTCAGACACTCCAGAAGAGGGGGACAGATCTTGTTAAGGATGGTTGTGAGCCACCATGTGGTTGCTGGGCTTTGAACTCAGGACCTTTAGAAGAGCAGTCGGTGCTCTTAACCACTGAGCCATCTCTCCAGCCCATGTCTACTTAGTCTTAGGTTACAGATACCACACCTCATGGCAAAGGTGGGCTGACTTGTTCTTGCCAGTCCCCTCCCCTCACAGGAGAGTGGGCTCAACATGTCCACCACAAAGTGAACCAGACCATTTCTTCTGACCGTTGCCCATGCTGCCTAAGATCCTGTACTTCAACAAAGTGGACCAGGTCTGCTGAGCCCTGCCCAGTCTCTCAAACCAGAACATTGCACTATTCTCATGTAACCTAAGCTTCACTGCTCTAGTTACAGCAGAGTCCTGGGTTATTTTTTTCATCAGGATGTGGATACATCCAAAATAGGAGAGCAATGTTTCTAGGAAGAAGAAACAAATCAGTGAGTGGCATGAAGCATGGCCTACTACAAAGAGGTTAGGATACAGTGGGAAAATAGCATCATAGTTCAGCAAGAGAAGTTTTGAAAGAAGCATATTAAAAATAAAACTCTTACACATACATGTACATTGAAAAGAGGATCTTGAGAGTAGGGGCAGGAACTGCTAACAAGAGTCATGGCAGCAGAGGCTTGCCGTAAGCAGTGGGTCAGTACAGAAGGCATAGACATAGAGGTCTGAATGCATCTATACTCATTAGGAATGTGAGAGATCTAAAAACACGCCAACATGATGTATGAGTGCATTGTGTCTACGTTATGGAGAACAGTGATCCTAGAGTGGGCGGCTGGAAGAAAACAGCAATCAGAGCCCGATAATGTGCATCTAATGTTATTAGGTTAAATACCATACACGTAATTACTTAGTGTTGAAAATTATTAATTGTGCACATGAAGCTCATTCTGTGCCCCCGGGTACTTGTAGTCCTGCTCAAATTGTGGAATAATTAGCAGATAACTGCACTATTAATTATGCTGAGGTTGATCTAGAAATAGGCCAAAGGACCAATTGATGACTGTCAAAGTGTCCCTGTTTTATCTCTCTGCCCTGAGTAGAGCAGATAGGATAGTTGATGTCAACCTGGGTCACCTCTGGCCCAGGAGAATGGAGTTCTTCATGGAAAATTCTAGAGACCAATATGTCCTATCCTTGTGCCAGCTCAGAGACTGTCTGAAAACTGCTAATCACAGTGAGACACTGTGAGGATGAAGGTGGCCTTGGTCTTGAGTTCAAATCCTACCACATCCATGAGCAAAACTCCAAGTACCTTGTCTTTTCTGTGTCATCCTCCGTGATACCCACAGGATCATCCCACATATGTATGACTAGACACCAACAAAGCTCTCAACTCTTCACACTGAGTTTCTCGACACACTGTGCACAGCTCCCTTAGCTCATCTTTTCGTGGAAGGGAAAGTAAGAAGCCATCCTAATTTGATTGCAGAAGTTCTTGCCCAGGGTTGTCTAACAGACTATTTTCTGGTCATAGGGATCTTATTTGGTGCTACCAATGTGCTATGCCTGCCTATTTGAAATTAAGTGACTATGAGGAGAGACAGGACTTAGTTCTGTTTACTGTTAGTTCATTCATATTTAAATAGCCAAGTATGGATGGTTACTAACACAGGATTTTAGAAGCAACACTGGCTCTGATCCATTCCCCATGAACTCAAGGCTAACATTGCCTGTCTGAATCTCCAGGAGCCTCACAGCCCCTTAGGGTAATGTGTGACATTTCATCATGAGCAATTTCCCACTTCCTAGCCAATGAGCGCTTCAGTCACTCCAAATGAGTAAAAGCTGCCTAGAATCACCCAGGAAGGTGAAGGATGAACATATTAACAGGCTATAGATAACAGGAAAGTCTAAGAATGGATGTGCTGGCTGAGAAATGCAGCCAAGTCAATTTGTACAAAATAATGGAAGACAAAAGATGAGGGGTGGCTGACAGAGAACAATTAAATTTTGTGATCATTTTTGCCTTGAATTATTAACTTCAAGAGCAGTTGTTTCTCTCTCTTCAACCCGTGGCTTTAACCTTGAAGCTCAGTGGAAAGCCCTCCTCCTGCCTCCAAGGGTTAAGCAGCCTCTCCAGGTTTCTCTCCTCATGTTCTCCATTCTTCCTTGGCCTGGCATTTCTTTTTTTCTCCATGCTCCTGACAAATTAGCCATATGAGTAACAGCTGGCAAAGTGAAATCAAGTAAGGAAGACAAATATGAACCACGAACACATCTCCATTCAGTCTTGTGGGCCACTCTCTGTCCTGGCAGGTCCCCAGGAAGCCACACTGTACTAAAGAAAACAGGGCAAATTGACAGGGAAATCTGGGAGTTCAAGTCCCTCCTCTTCAGCTCAGCTCATGAACAAGTGTATAGTGCAGCTGGCATCCTTGATACCAGGGTTAAGCCTGATAAACCCATCATGAAAGATTACTCCAGTCCCAGGAAAGCATCTTACAAATAAAGATGCATCCCGAGAAGGGCCAGGAGAAACAGTAAGTGTGCAGGGAAAGGTGTTAGTAACAACAGCCATCAGAGTACAGGCTTGGCATCAACCCAGAGTCGCTTCCCAGGGCTTGTCTTGACACTGCCATCATTGGGTACTGCCATCCCTCAGCAGATCAAAACTAATACTTGTTACCTTTGTCACTTGATCTTAGACTTCCTCTCAGCATCCCTTCCCACATATCCATGTGCACCAACTGTCTGGCACATAGTGAGATGTGGTTGTTTTATGGTTTAGTGGAAAGTGCTCTCAGGTAAGATCAAGGAAGGGTTTAGTTCCACTCGAGTCACTCAATGGCTGTTGGAGTTTAATATAAAGTGCCATGGCATCTCTGGCCTGATCCTACACACACACACACACACACACACACACACACACACANAGAAAGAGAGAGAGAGAGAGAGAGAGAGAGAGAGAGAGAGAGAGAGAGAGAGAGAACACACTGTAGGAAATCCTTCTGAAGGATTTCCCAGCTTCCTCTTCCTTCCTTTGTTTCTTTTGTTTATGGTGAAGTTAGGGAAAACAGCAGCACTGCCTGACTCATTTACTGCTCAATAAGTCAGGAGTAGTTCTAGGCGCTATGAGCATAGCACCGACCTCCAGAGTCTTGATCCTGATCATATTTCAGTAGGGACTTAGATACAGATACAATAAACACATGGAGGTGTATCCAGTGGTATTAAGTGCTGAGTGGGAGGCAAAGTAAGGTAAGGATAATGAAAAGATGACAGAGGCCTAATTAGAATCAAGGGTTAGCCTCCATCTTTAGCATCTCCACCGTGTGTGTGTGAGTGTGCGCCTGTGTACACACATGCACACATGGCATAGAGTGCAGAGTACAGTGAATGAGGAGTGTAATGTGATGGGAACCAACAGTGTGGAATGCCAGATTTAGCTCATCCAAGAGGTTGCAGAGGTTAGACTGAAGGGCCGTTGAGAAGAGGCAGACTGTTGATGTGGACTAGGAGAAGAAAGACAGCGGCTGCCACATAAGGAAAGAGATTCATGTGTGGATGGAACGCAGCAATGACCAACCCCCCAGTCCCTGCCCCCAGGAGGCAGGGAGCTCAAGAAAGTGTCACAGACCACAGTCGCTCTTAAAGGTTTTGGGTCTTTTAGATCTGAGATGTGTAAGACTCTCTCCTGGGTGAGAGCCAGGTTGAGTTCACTGTCCCTATGCTCCTTGGGGGACACAATGCAGTCTTTACCAACAGGAAAGAAGGCTGGGTGCTCTTTATGAATTCCCTGATTCCAGCTCTCCGAGAGCAACTAGTATGAAAGGCGACCGTTTCCATCTAGTCAGATCTTTCCTTATAAATATAAAAACACTCACTCATGCACAATGGTTGGTTGTTGTTGTTTTTTTAATCACTGGCTTTATCGGCTATTTAAAAGGCATCTCATAAACTTCTCAGGGACCAAACTCCCCAAATGAATACTAGAATACTCTAGCACTAATGTTGTATCCTCAAACTGTAGCTATTGTGAAAAGACAAAAAAAAAAAAAAAAAGCCTGCCTGTGGCCTCTCTGTCAAGTCTTAACCTCCTTGGCATACTCAGGTCTGTCTGCCATTCTCTGGAAAGCAATGGTTCTGGGAGCAAATCCTGACAGACAAGGCTTATCATTGACCTTAGCCCCATCTGCTAGTCACTACAAGGGCCACCCTCAATCCTGGCCCTATCAACAAAAACAGGCTGGGGATAAGGGCATGGAAACACAATAATTTACATTTGAGTGTGCCCTGAAAGGGAGAGAAGCTGAAGGCTGTGTTGCTATGGAAACCAGGTTCTGTTTACTAGCAGCTTCCTCCACTTGGAGCATAGCAGGGTAGCTTGTATCTGGCAGGGTGGTGGTTCCTAGCCCTTGGCTGTACATTAAGACCTTCTGGGGCTATGTAAATATGGCAATGCCTGGCATCCATACGTAGCTCTAGTGTGTAGCAAGGAGACAATTCTCTTGGCAGCATACATTAGTCATCTTTCCGAGTCAGCATCAAAAGTCAGCAAAACTGAAGACAGGACTTTGTTTTATGCTAATAGTGATACTGTACTCATCCAGGGAAGGGGCCTGTTCATCTGTCCACCTTCAGAAACAATGCATCGGGAACGAGTCCAAACCATTCCCTCTCCTGGCCTGATTTGACCTTCTCCCTGCGGGACGGAACAGTGTATGTGAAAGTCGAGAGACCTCACTGGCCCTGTTCTGAAACCTTCGCCAAGCTAAGAGAACTTGAGTGCGCAGCAGCCTTCAAGCACTTGTGAGGTTAGACACTCTCGTCTTGACTTCCAGGCAGCTGCTGACCTTTGGTCTCTCTTCTTGGAGTTCCTTCAACGTGCAGATTTACAAGGCAGGGAATGGATGTAGGTGGCTGGAGTCCAGGCTTGCCATAATCCCAGGGAAGAATGAGCAGAGTACGCTGGAGGGAGAATCCAGCCCTTCTGCGCCACACACTCCTGGAGTCCTCAGTCCTGAGGGGCCTCATGTGATGTCTTCTTCACTCAGCTGAAGAAGCTGTGGCTAACAATAGTGTCTGGGTGCCGATTGTGCCTTTGTGTCATGCACCTATTGGTCAGCACTGTGACAGCTCAGTGCCCACCTGTATAGCTATGCACTCTGGGTTAAGAACTAAAAACCAGGGATTTGGGATCAGGTCCCAGTAAGTGTTTAGCAACGTCTACGACCGAGGTGAGGTGGTACTCTTATTTTCTTCTTTCAGGAGAAATGGGATTGAATTAGGACCTCTGGGGTCAGGACTAGTGCTGTCCTTGGAAGATGGCCCCTTCCCTCTCCTTCTCATTCCCTGTTCCCCCCACCCCTAGCTCCTCCTTGCCCAGTCTTCTGAACTGATTCACATTCTTCTCCAAGCATCATGGTCTCTGGGACAGATCGCAGCCAATCCCAGCTCTCTAATTTGCATTTAATTACCTATTTTCCTGCCATTAAGTGCTAACCTCAATGGGCGGGGCTTCCCAGCCTCCAATACCACACCCTCCATGTGCAGTATACAGTGTGTCAGCTCCATACTCCTCCCACCAACAGAATGCTCTAATCTCCCATAAACACTGTCTTTGCTTCCTGGCTGTCTATCTTTGGGCAAGATCCTCCCCTTTGTTAAGTCTGGCCATGGCCAGCTCTAGATTATCATATCACTAGTGCTAAGATCTCACTGATTTGGGGGCTACTATTTTCTTCTTTTGTAAATGTCCTAGCTTTTTGAGGCAGTCTTGCTTCATAGCCACAGCTGCCATTGAACTTGCTGCGGTCCTGCCTCTGCCTCCCAAGTTTGGGGATTAAACGTGTGGATGAGTGGCAGTATGACTCATCATTAAATGCGATCTTGTATGTGAAGTGCTGTTGGTGTGAGCCTTACAGGGTCAGCAGTGGGCAATGCTCACTGTCCTGCTGTGGCCACACCATCCCCTCTTACCTGTGTGATAGGCATCATCTGTAATCAGCCAAATGAAGTAGGAAATGGTACCAAACCAACCACTTTAGACTTGGTTATAGATTCTGATTATAAATCAATAGCAAGAAAATAGCTTGCAAGGTGATTATGATCAGGAGACAGTTATCCAGACCGTGGACCTTAGTTGCTGACATACTGATGTGGTCATTAGACGAGAAGTGATATCTTGTAAAGGAGTGAATATTAATGAAAACTGGGGCAGGGATCTGGATAGTTAAGCTTCAGGCAAGTCAACAACAGGACAGGGCTTTTGTAGAGCTTCTTCATTTAGAGGGTAGTTAGTGTATAAGAACAGCCTACAGACCTCCTAGTTATTGTAAGTTCACAATGAATCCGTATGCCATATGCAGTCTTCTATGTATTATGGGATCAAAGTTTTAAAATCAGCCAAGGTGATGATTTCAATTCCCATTTAGTGTAGAGAAGCTGCCCCCCTCTGTGTTCACTCTGTTCCTTCTAAAGCCAGTCCAAAGACTGGGTCATTCCATGTCCTATTTCTTCCCTTTGTGCTCAGTTTCCAAATGATGACACGCTAAACAGCCAATAAAGTAGAGACATTTAGAATGATAACCTGTTTGTAAGGCTGCCTTTGGACATTGGAATTGCCAAGTCGAAGCATGGGTTCCACATGAAGATGTGAACACAAAAGTGTGTGTCGATGGAGGAGAACATGCTTTGTCATGTCCTACCTACTCCATGGAGAAACGTAGGTCTTCCTATGGAGGCATGATGAACACTGCACACACAGGGAAGTCGTCTTTCATCACCATGCTATTTTGCTTAAAGCTCCAACTGCTACATTATGTCTTAAAACTTGTCAAATTGTGCACAGTACACTGACTTCATAGGAGAAAAATAATGGGCTCTCTAAAAACATCAAAAGTCAGACATACCTACAAGAACAAGGCATTATAACTCAAAAGTCCTACAGATAAATACTAATTAGGAATGACATTTACCCAGGAGAGCAGACAGAAAACGGCATTCAAGATCAGCTCTGCCCTTAAATGGTTCCAGTTGCACGCCTCTAAACACACTAATAAAAGGCCAGGTCCCCAGCCTCGAGGAGTTTAGCAAGGGTGTTTTTCTTGCTGGAGTGAAGGCAAACAATGTAACAGAAGCGTCTTTCAGTTTCCAAGCATTCTCGAAAAGAGCCCCAAAATCGTTTCCTCGTCATAAGAAAACAGTACACAAACACCTGTCTCTGCCTTCAGAGAGAAGAGCAACCAAATCGACAGTGTTTACATTTTCACTGCGAGCTTAGAATTCATCTACAGGAGCGTGGGACCTCCTGAGAACCCTGAACGCTGACACGGCTGCACATTGTGTCGTTGAGAATGGAATGGACTTTCTAGGATGGAGTATGTGCAGACGTTCAAGGACAGAGGCATTGGGGAGGGGCCTGTAAGGAGCATTGTGCAAGTTTAGGGTCCATCACTGGACTTGTCCTAATCCTGACTCTGCATGCAGTGACCATGCAGATGAGGATAATGAGGCACCTTAAGTTGAATTGGTTTATTAGAGGATTCACAGCTAGTTTTAGAAATCCAGTGCCCAGGTAGGGAAACTGCCAGTTGTGCGCTAATCGAGATGAATGGTGCCATCTATTGCACCCTCTGTGTGTCGCTAGGGGAGGGGAGCATCATCAGCAGTTCTCTTTTGGAGTGATTATTGAGTTTCTTTCCCTTATGACTTAGCAGGTCCCCAAGCAGCACTGGGAAACTCATCTGGCTGGTGATCTACGATAGGATCTAGGATCTAGCTCTCTCCAGAGTGCGCAGACCTCCTAGGGGCTCACTCCTCCAGCCTGTGCAGACTTGCTAGATCCACATGGTGACGTCCCCTTGAATAATCTCTTATCAGTGGATAATAATTAAGACATGGCAATGCCCACTTAGTAAATTAGCTAAATTGGCAAAACTCAATTTAAATAGCAATTTTGTCTCTAGCAACAGAATTATAGCAGCATCCTTCACTTAATGAGCCAGGCACTTAATAATTCAAACATACTTAGAGAAAAATCAAACAAAGCCTTCCATCACAGATGGGGGTTCCCACCACCCGCCACTCTGCCAACACAGCAGCTTGGGTGTTCTGGAGGCTTCCTATCTGGCGAGTAGGTAGTTTCTGCCCAGCTTCTGGGCAACAGGAATTCACCAACAGACCGTGCCGTGTAACTGTTTTTGTAAATAAAGTTTTATTGTACTTCAGTTCTGTCTGTTTACATGATGCCTCATGGTTGTTTTGAAAGCACCATGAAGAATTTAACAGTGGTGGTAAGGCAGTAAAATAGTTCCCAGAGTCTAACACACATTATCTGGCCTTTGCTGAAAAAAGAAAAAATCTAACCCCTTAAAGTTTACCAAACTTAAAAGATGGATCTGTGCCTGGACGGGTGACTTTGGAGAGAGAGTTCCCACTCCTTCACTTGAGATTCTCTCTCTTAGTCAAAAGTCTGTTTCCTGAGAGTGTGTGGATTGAATGAAATTGTACAGTCCTTGGAGCTCACTGCTCAAAACCAGACGAGTGATGATGACAGCAGCATGCACTGAGTTGACCCTGTTCTAAGTCTTTCATTTAACGCCCACAATAATCTCATAAAGGCTCAAGTTATTTTAACCTTGTACGATGGAAGAGTTTGTACTACTTTCGTTCCTCCACTAGTCTTGCCTGAACTTACTTGGCTTTACACACAACTTTCTCCCAGTAGCTGATTCTCCAATGTCAGATGGGAAGTATGAACATCCCCCTTTGGCGGTGGTGAGGCCAAGAGTGAAAACTCTCAAAAGAAACCTTCAACATCTGGGAGACCAATTAAGCTTTAAAGCAAACAGATGCTTGCTTATTCCACTACCATTATGAACCTGGAATGCGCTGGTCTTGACTATAATCCCCACAGAATGAAACATTGCTGGGTCTCTAAGCTCACTGTCCACTATCAATCAACTAAATATCCAGGGCAGCTACACCTTAAGTGAGTCACTTTGATTCTCCTCTTGCATAAAGTAAATATGTTACTCCTAGAAACTCCATGCCTGAATATCTGCTTTCATACAGCGTTAGTAAGACTACATAGAGGATTTCACATCGCTGACGAAGTCCCTGAAGAATATATGGAAAGAACCAAGATAAGTAAGCTTAGGGACAGCCTTGCCTGTTTGCCAGGCACTGAATAATGCATTTTGCTCATTTTAAGTCCTTTACTCTCTGTCATAAGTCTATGGAGTTGACACAGTCATTTCTGCTTCTCCAAATGATAAAGCAGAAAGTCTAGGCATATTACTTTCTCAGGATTCTTGGCTATTAAAAGGCAAAGTTGTCTTATTTTTAAATTCTTCACCCCCCCCCCCATGCCTCTTAGGCCTTTGGAAGTTTCTTATGTGTCCCATGATCCCTATAAGACAGACCATGTTCTCCTGTTTTCTGTATTCCACTGTTTTATAAAAAGCAGTTTCAGTACAAAGAAGGAGGAGGTGGTGGATGAAGAAGGAAGAGAAAAAAGAGGAGGAGGAAGAGGAGAAGGAGGAGGAAGAGGAGGAGGAGGAGGAGGAGGGGGAGGAGGAAGAAGAGAAAAGGTTACTGGAGAGTGAGTGATATTTTCATTTGCTGAGTGCTAGCTCTGTGGCTATCTCCTGGCCAGTGGTTCTCAGCTTGGGGTGACTTTGTGTCTCACAGGACATTGAGCAAATCTTGGAAACTGTTTTTCCATAACTTTGGGATTACTGCTGGTTCCAGTGCCACAGTTGCTTCTAGAATGTTCAAAAATAACTTCCCATCCCAGCTTGGAGTTGTCTGCTCCGAATATCTTCATGTAAAGGATAAGAACCCCTTTACACAAACACGCATACTCACACCACACCACACCATACCACTAAGACTTATATTCTCAGGAATGAGCAACAACAAAGGGTGTGTACTCAGTGGAACAGGCATTATGACATCCACCAGAGCCAACAGAGCAGTACCCTGATTGAAAAGTGTGTAATACAGGGAAAGAGACAGAGAGAGGACAGTGAGACAGAGAAAGACTACGAGAGGAGAGTTCCTGCACACCAAAGACCCTATGGGGTGAAAGCAGATGACTGAAGACCCACAAGCTTGAAGGGGGTGTGCAGTGGGTGAGAAGCATGCTGGGATAAGGGGGGTCAGACCCAGAAGAATGCTTGATCATCTCAAAGCTTCTGGACTTGATATTAATTATTAATACCTGTGGGATGAAGGGGAATCTTCTGCAGGGCATGAACCTACATGGGTTGGGAAAGATCTGATGGTTGCCTTGCATAAACACACTGGACAGAGTCATGTGGTCACAGGGAACCAGAAGACGCATCATTATCAGCTTTCTTCTGGTGGAGAACTGGGATTGGCCAGGCCCTGGTAGATCAGAACCAGGCTCCCTCTCTGTCTGGCACTGCCTGTTTGAGTTTGTGCTTAAGGGCAGGTCTCTGTGTGGCAGGAGCCCTGCCACCATAAATGTCAAGATGCAGCCTTTCCCCCCAACTTAAAATATGCACCATTCCAAAATAACACTCCACCGTATCATTTGAGCTTCACATCTGGTCTGCAGTTGCAAAATAACAATTCTACCAAACTGCTGGCACACTAGGAAACAGTTCAGCCTGAGAACGATGCCAGCCTGTCTCTAATTTCTTTTTTCTTTATTGACCTTTTCCAAGGTGTCAGAAAGCAGATTCCCTCATTAGGATGTTGACACCTGAGAAAGTCAGTCATATATCTTATTTATGGGAACGTGTGTACAAGTGATGGAGAAGGGAGTTAAAAATTAGCTGTCAAGGCAGGAAAAATACAGTTTTCTTCTGTCTATCCTCTCTCCCCCATGGCTTCCGGCTCCTCTGAATCACAAAGTGTATCTATGCCTCTCCCATGGTCTAATTAACTTTTGAGGGAGACCAGGTGGGAGGGAAGAAGATCCACAACCGCCCAGAAACACGGGTCTGTGCAGCAGGCACAATTCATGTCAGATTAGCAGCAGTTCATGCACTCGTCCGTGAACCACACAGATGGTCAAGTGGAATGACTTGAGGTACTGGGAAATTAGCATAAATTTTAACTTGTTGGCAAGCATCTATTTCCATATTTCAGAGAAGACTGTAATTTTCCGTCTTTGCTTCCCTTCTGGTGAGGTGAATGAAATGTATATCAAGATGGTGGAGCTCCTTGTCTACAGCTTTTCTAGGGCAGACAGGGCTCGGCCTTGAGAGTGGCAGAGACATGGAAACCTCAGAACCTGCATGCTGTATATACCCTGACTCAAGTAGCCATCAAACTGCCAGCCAGACTTCTAGGAGGAAGTGTTAGGAACTCCTGAGGCTGGCCTTGAACTCCTCTGGCATCCTGATATGTAATCTCTCCCTTGGGTCAGTTTTCTCCCTCAGCTGTACTATTAATGTGGCAACAATCTCTTCATAGAATTAAGGAATTAAAAGAGAGACCATATGTAGAATATTGGATGAGTCTCATGCATATAATAACAAACACGGTTGTTGAATTTAGCAGCTCAAAAGGGGGCACGGGAATAAGGATGGGCCAGAAGAAACAGCAGGACTTGACTTTTCTGTCACTTCTCTGGTCCACGACAAGCATGGTCATATTGAATTGTTCCCTTGCCCGGCTCACAGACATCCTTGCTGTGAGCTTTAGTTTTAGCTTCGGAGAGTGCTTCTGCAATGTGGACAGTCTGAAAAGGTTTTAAAATATTCATTGGTTACATCTCCTGATTTCTCTGGTGGGATGAGCCACTGCAGTCTGCTGGGCTGGTGCCCGCTGAGGTCTAGGACCCCTGTGGACATGTGGGCAGAGCAATACAAAAGCCCCAAATCTGTGGTCTAAAAGCCAGATTCAACATATGGCTGTGATTTGGTAGTCTGAATGTTTAAAACATGTGGATTCGTTGCTAACATTTGAACTCTAACTTTCATGTAAGAGACAGGCTCATTGCTTTTCTTAAAAAAAAAAACCAAAGTTCCTGCATTCCTGCACCATGTCGCCCCAGTCTGATGAAGCAGAGTATTTCCCACAAGACTTGGCACTGCCTTCAGCTACCCTGGCTCAGAGCCCATTCCTCTGTCATATTCTGCCTGGCATGCCTGTTATATGAACTAACCAGCTGGGCCCAGCAGGCAGTTTTCAGGCCCTCCAGTTACAGTTCTCAAGCACGATTCCAGAACCTGCACCCTGAGCATCTCTGAGCACTCCTGAGAAGCACAAGTCACCAGCCCACCTGGCCCTGCTGAGTCCAAGGGGAGTGTCCAGCAACCTTGCTTACACACACACACACACACACACACACACACACACACACACAC
>NC_034603.1:3297304-3311285 GCF_900095145.1 Mus pahari | reverse complement strand
CGCACACACACACACACACACACACACACACACGTGCACGCACATCCAGAAGGCCTCGAAGTTCCCTGTGGTACCCATAGGGTATGGCACAAGTGCTGGGAAATACGAATTGTTCCTAATGCCATCCCTTCTGTTTGAGTCCCCTGAGAGTTGAGAAGAGTCACTTTTGTTTGTGGGGTCTTATTTTTAGAGTGACAAGCTAGCTCTCTAGTTAATCCTGTAGGTGTGTGGGCTCATAATTAGCATCTATAAAGAGCTCACCAGGTACCAGTGCTTGGTAAACAGTTGACAGTTACCTGAAAGGTCTTTAACCCTAACTGTAGCTATGGTTCTCTGTGTGGACTCAGAAACTGAGCAAGGTACAGAAGAGTAAGGGGACACCATAGAAGTAACCCAGAGAGCAGGAACCCTTGTCTCTTGCTGTTCTGTTTCTTCTGTAAGCACAAGAAAGTAGGGTGTCTAAGGCGATGACAGGCCATGTGGAGAGTACCTTAGACTAAAGCCGTAGGTCTTTGATGGCAGGCAAAGGAACATGTTCTCCCAAGTAAGGAGGACAGCCATAAATAGAAAAGAGGAGTAGTGGCCTTTTCTTGCTTGAGTGCAAGGAACTTTCTAGGACCTTCATAGAAGGAAGAGTATGACCTCATAGGAGAGAGGAAGGGAGGGAGGGAGGGAGTGAAGAAGAGGAGAGGGGAAGAGGGAGGTAGTGGGGAGAGGGAAAGCGACAGAGGAGGGGAAGAGAGGACAGGAGAGAGAGAGGGGAGGAAGGGGGCTTGGGTACTCTCAGGTTCCAATAGAGCCCCAGCTCATCTGTTACATAGTGTGACATTGGGAGACCACTCTCGTCCCCTCAAGCCTCTGTTTCCTCATCAGTGTAATGAGAACACCATATTCTCAATGGCTAGAAAGATGAAGACAACAAAGTGCTTCCTACTGAGCATCCGCCCCAGTCAGTGGCGGCTGTCATCAGACTAGCATCCTTGTCTCCTCCAGAGAGTTCTAGAAGTACCTTGAATCATTGGTGTAATAATGGGAACACGGGGGACATCTCTCCATAGGAGGAAGCCTTTCAGAATTCATTTCCTAAATGTCTTGTCTCATCTGGAGTGGAGAAGGATTCTGGGAAGATTAGCTTCTGACTGTAACCTTAGTGTTGTCTCCTGGACATGCCTGGGATGTCAGAGCCTTTGTATCCATTGGCACTCAGTTCCCAGGGCAGGAAACAGAGTCTCTCTCTTCCCTCCCGACTCTGGGAGAGTCCCTTAGGATAATTACGAGAGAGTGGGTTTGAACACAGACAGGTAGGTCGTCCTGGCTCTGTCTTACAGCTCTGAGAAAAATCACATGACCTCTCTGGACTGTGATCTACACAAAGGTCATTGACATCTTCCTAATGCCTCAGCAGCTGGAAGGGGGATGTCAGTTCTCCTTCATTTAGGGAAGACACATCATTTGTGAGAGAATTTCATCTAGAAGGAGCAAAACAAATTTGAGCTGCTGGATCTCACAGGGAAAAGCCAGTGGAAATAAATTCAACTGAAATGACAACAGATTCCATTAATTGAGTTGTTCTGCTGTGTTCAGTATGGTGTTAAGCATTTTATCTGTATCCTCTCACTCATTTCCCCCTAATATTTTGGTGTGTATGTGTATGTGTTTAATGTGTGTGTGTGTGTGTGTGTGTGTGTGTGTAATATATGTGTATGCACATGTCCATGCAGGTGTGCATGAACAATGAGGCCAGAGGCTAGCATTGGGTGTCTTGTACTATTGTTCTCTACCCTTTCGAGGTAGGGTCGCTTATTGAACCCAGAGCACAGCAACTGGTCAGACTGACTGGCCAGCAAGCTCTAGTCTCAATCTCCATCTCCCTCCACCCCAGTGCCAGTATTAACAGATATGAGTGAGATACCATGCCTGACTTTTCAGTGGGTGCCTGGAATCTGAACTTGGATCCTCACGCAGGGCAGGCACTTTATCTACAGAGCTAACTCCACGTCTTAAGTTAGGGAAGGATTATTATGTCTATTTCCAAGGTGAGAATACTGAGGCTCAGAGAAGTGGCATAGGCTATCCAGGGACACAGCTTTCTGACTGGGTTGGGTTTGCAGGTTGTAGTAAGCCTTTCCACATGCTTCTAGCTCACAAAACACTTCCTGTGAGGTCTTCCACACATCTTCTACAGCAGCCAGCACTTACTGTTGGGTCTGTCCAAGGCCCCAATCCTTAGTGAAGGCTATATTTTATTCCGTCTTCAAGCCCTCAGACACATCTTTCTTTGCATGAGAGTCTCCTGTACCCAAGTACAGTTCTCCAGAAAGTGGACAGTCCTCATGCTGCCTGCAAAGGCTCAGGGAACCCCCAGTAGCAATCCTTCCTTGTATCCCAAAGCCATTTGCAAACCCTCAGCTGAGGGGAAATCCTCAGAGCCAAGAGTAATTCATTGCCACAGACCCTTGCTCGGAATGAGTGACTGACTCCTCCCTTGAGTGTGGATGGAATCCAGATTTCTGGACATCCAGAGAGATGATGAAGCCTCAACCAGATGGGGTCATCTGGGAGGCTATGGGAAGAGGAAGTTCCGGCTTCCGTGACCTTTTGAGAAAGGCATGTGACAGCTGCAGCACCTTTAGGAGGCAGACTTCAACATCCTGTGACAGAAATACGGAGGGCACTCTTTACAAGAACCCTATGAGGGCCTGAGAGAGCTATCTTTGGACTTTGTCAAGTACACAGTTAGCTGGGTTCCATATTTAGAGGAAAGGGCAAAAAGTTTTAGAAATTGGCCTTTACCAAAGATCACAGACAGGGCACAGAGTAGCAGAATTCCAAGAAAATATTGCATGGGACCAGGTCCTTCAGCATATTCAACCATTCATTCATTCACCTCTTACTGTACACCAGACACTGTTTCAAAAGAGAGACAGGCCAGTCCTTATTCTTGGGTGGCTACATACCAGTGGGACAGCGTGAGACAATAAACACACTAACCACATAGGAAAACTAATTTTGTATAATAAGAGATATTCTGAAATTAATATGGTAGGAGTTTGTCTTGGGATAAAAGGGCAAGTTGAGGTTGTACAGTCAACAAAATACTCACTTTGAAGAGGGCCCCAAAGGTGGACCTACATAGCAAAGTGGTGCCAGTTACGGGAAGATAAGGGATGGTGGTATTGTAGGGAGAAAGCACAACTTAGTCAGGAGCACTGTGTCCACAGAGGAATTTGCTATGATGGAGGTACAGCAGAGAGGTCTGGGTACAGAGGGGCCATGAGGACATTTGGGCTGGAGCAAGTTTTAGAGGAAGCAGGCACTGCTCTAAACACATGCCCACAGTAAGCATTTACCCTCTTTCTTCACTGAGCATCACTGCATTGTTTTGGAAACTGGAGTTCTGAGAGATTACCCACCCTTCCAAGGTCACACACCTACTGAGTGATGGAGCTTTGATAGGGTCATGAGCAGTCTGAAAGTGGACACTGTTCTTTTAACTGGCAAGCGATATAGTCACCGTGTACTCCCTTGAATATATTAATGAGCAGAGCCACAGTAGGGGAGATGAAGACTCTTGGAAGAAGGAACACACTCCCCAAGGGGACCGAGGAGAGAGCTGGCACTTAGACAGGGCTGCAGCTGCATGCCAGGCATTGACTGCATGCTTCCTTATCCATTATCCTCACCGTAACCCTGCTCCAAGGTAGGCTCTGCAGATGGCAAATGCACAAACTCCGAGAGGTGATCTGTCCTGCCCAAGGCTGGCTCAGCTAGCGCCAGATTTCCCCACTGGGTTCAGATCTCTCTGCCCTGGCATCGGGGCTTTTCTGACCCTCAACATTTAACTGCTTCCTTTTGTTTCATGATTTATTTATTCTCCTCCTCTAAGAGTGAAAACAGATATCTCCCCAATGCTGGGAGCCAGACCAAGAACTGTATGAAGAGGCAGTGGCTACCGGTCAGTGTAGGTGCATTTCTCTCTCCATTGCCAGCTGTCTGGAAGAGGAGCGGTACAGGGTCATTTACTGTCATGGCACCTGCTGCCCAGGTGTGAACACACAGATGTAAAGCTTGATGGGTGGGGGTGGGGTGTCCTTGCTGTTGCCAGAAACAGGCTCATGAGTCACCATCCGACTCCCCTTCCCCTGAGGCTGACTTCTTGTCTCCCAAGAGACCCAGACAGCTCCTTTTAGAATGTGTCGATGGTACACCACTCTCTACTTCCTGATTTAAAGTCTGGGTGTGAGAAAGAACTGCCTGACAGCCTCTCTATCCATTCACATAACGGCCGTTCCTTTGTCCCTGTGGCCTGGAGGTGCTGTGCTGGAACAGGGCAGATTGTCTTTCTCACAGTGAGCTTGCATTTCAGCAAGGCCCTCAGAAATTAAAACAACAACAACAACAACAACAACAACAACAAATAGGCATATGAATATATTAATATCAGATGGTGATAATTACTAAGGAGATAAAAATGGAGGAAATGACCCAGAGAGTGACTTAGGACAGAGAGTAAAGAATCGGTGTACATGTATGTGTATGTGTATGCCAAACACATGCATATGTATATTTTTTGTATTTATAGGTATGCGTGTATGTATACACCAAGTGTGTGTGTGTGTGTGTGTGTGTGTGTGTGTGTGTGTAGCTCAAGCCTTTGGCAAGTTTCCTTAGCAATTTTTAAAAATTTTAACAAGTTAAGGCTGTTCCATTGTGAACCAGTTCCTAGACTATTAATTCAACCTCAAAACATTTCCTTGAACATTTCCCTGTGCACAGTGAGAAAGGGCCCCTGGAGGTGCGGTCTGCGCCTTTTTCTTTGATAATCTAGGCACAGAGACAATGACGATGCCAACTGAACAGTGAGCAGATTTATAACTGGAAGTGCCCAGGAGCCTACTTATGAAAGAGGTACCTATTCTAAGTACTATGTAAAAGGGTTGTCCTTAGAAGTGTGTGTGTGTGTGTGTGTGTGTGTGTAGTGTAGGTGTGCGTTTATGCATACACACATGTGTGTGTGCATGAGTGTGTGCGCGTGAGTGCTTGAGCACACATGTATGTGCAAATGCCCAGGCAGAAGACTGAGAAGAACATGAGGTGTCTTCCTTACTGTTCGCCGCATTCCTTTGGGAGGAGGTCTCTCTCTGGCCCTGTAGCTCCCTGTGTGGGCTAGGTTGGCTGGCCATCAAGCTCTTGGGATCCACCCACCTCTATCCTTCAGTCCTGGGGTTCCAGGCCTGTGTAGGAGGCTGGCTTTGCACATGGATGCTAAGGATGCTAATGCACACCTTTAGCTAGCAGAGCAGACCCTCCACCCACTGAGTCGTCTCCCCAGGCCCTTAGAACATGTCTAAAGGCAATAAGAACCATAAGTCATTTTACTTAAAAGGAAAGTAAACAAGCCAATGAAAAACAAAAGAAATAACTGAAACAAGCTCACAGAGCCTGGAGCCCCAGCTTAGACCCCAGCATAACTCGGAGGCATCAGGTACTAGAGGAGAGAACACAGTATCTTTTTAATGATGGGGGTGATGTGGCTCCGAATGCTGTGGTCAGGTTAGAATTTGATTTCTTTGGGCTGTGGCTCACAGAGCAAATACTGTGTTCGGTGTGATCTTTAAAAGAAATGACAGAGATCAAAAGGGAGGAGAGCAGGAGAGTGTCTGAGCGTACAGGGAGGTGTGACGTCTCAGAGTTCATTTAATTAAAGAGGGCAATGCTGTTGCATGCCATTTGAGACTTGTTGCTAGAAAAGCCCCGAGGTCTCCTTTTCTCAAGTGGGGAATGCAAATCACCTCTTCAGCACCTCTTTTACTAAGGATGCTGCTGTAGCTTATCATAAGGCAGAGCTCACATTTACAAGGGGAACTAAAAGTCACAGCAAAGAAGGCTCTGCATCTTGGGGATCACAGATGCTTCACACTAAGTCACCCACAGTCTTCTTCCAGCACTCTTAGCAGATGGTGGTGGCCTTTCCCGTTTCCCTGCTCCCCCACCCTCATCGCTCTTTTCTAGTATCCTAGGATGAGACAGGGACCATCAGAGTGGTGGCAGAATGCTCAGATACTGGAGCCAGCCTGTCTGGGGCCACCCCCTGCTCTGTTATTTACAAGTCTGATGCCCTTGGGGGACTTATTTCCTTTCTTGGGTGTCATTTTCCCCAAGACAGAATTAGCAAGCTTTCCTCACAGGGATATTTGGAGGATTAAGTGCACAGATACATGTGAAGGCTTAGTCGGTGTCTGACATGCACAGAGAGCTCAATAAATATTAGTATTATCTCAGCACAACAGTCAAGCTTTCAGGAGACAAATCTGGGCAAACAAGAGTGGGATCATTGGTGGCTGAGGCTGAGAGTCCCACACCTTGGGGGTGGCTAACCTGGCCTGACTTGCAGCCAAGTATTGCTTCTATGTGTGTCCTGCTTGGTTTAGCTTGCGCCCTTGCTCCTGCTATGATTTTCTGTGAGGCAGGAGGCCTCCAGTGTGCTATCCGTACCTATGAAGTATTTCGGGCAGTGCTGTGTTTTTCTAGGGCTTTAGTCATTAGTTCATATAATGGCCACTGTCTGCTCAGCATCATTTGATCTATAAAGACTGGCTGCAGTATTAATACCAAAGTCTGTCCCCACCTCTATGACTGATCACTATGTAGACACTATGTCCTGTGACCTGGACATCAGGATGCTGTCTCATAGGCAAAGTCTGTTGTGTTGGACATGGGGATTCAGTCCATCATACCCCTGGCTCAAGGTGTCTTAAATTAATTTTGTGTTAAATGGAAATGTGTAATCCACGGGAGGTATACTTGAACATTTTGAGGACAGCCCCCGAGGCTTGAGAGCAGTCAGTAGCCCAGTCCTCCATGTTCCTTGCTATTGGACTGGCAAACCTGAGAAGAGCAGGTTGCTTGCTGGTGTTACTGTGTCTATGACTCCCCTCATCCCCCCTCCTCTAGCCAGCCTTAATGGCTGTCATGCAGGGAGGGAAGGGGAACATGTCCCACCCAAAGCCACAGTGTAGGCAATGTTAAGGTGTACTTAGCTTACTTTCTTTGGGTTTTCCCTTTGAAGCTATGTGCAGCCCCGGGCAGAAGGGTTCTTACTGCTTCCAAATAATAAGTGGCAAGGTCAGGCCTTGAACCCAGACCTTCTGTATGCTACTTTAGAGGTTTCTTAAATTAGCTGTTAATGGTGCCTGCCCAAGTCTGGAGTTTCAGAGGTAGATGAGGCTATACACCCGCTTCTGTGTCTCATTGTGATCTGTGATCAATTTAGTGCAGAGGTTTTCAACCTGGTGGTCAAACAACCCTTTAACAGGGGTCACATATCAGATATCCTACATGGCAGGTGTTTATATTGTAGTTTTTAACAGTAGCAAAATTATAGTTATGAGGTGGCATCAAAAATAATTTTGTGGTTGAGGGGTCACCACAACATGAGGAACTGTATTAAGGGTCATGGCATTAAGAAGGTTGAGAGCCATTTATCTACTCTATACATTCACTAAACATATAGCTGTCCACAGAATTCAAGTGTTTGGGTATTGAGATAATAGTATTGTGAGGGTCCACAGCTAATTGTTAATATTAATAACAGTAGTGTGCTTTTGAGCTACTTTATAATATACATATACATCAAGCATTGTGCTTAATATTTTGCCTGTATTACCTTGTAAATGGTTATAATAGTCTTCCACAGACAATGTGAGTTACAGCGAGACAGACTAGTAATACCCTACAAGCACAAATTCTACATAATCTAGGTATAGTTGTAATCATCATCTTACACATGAAACTCAAGAACAGAAAAAAATATGGATATCGCCCAGGATCACACAGCCCTGAGCTCACAGGCTTCCCAGTTTCCTTGCTTCCCAGCCTGCACTGGGGCTGTGTTATTCTGACCATCTGCCAGCCATCCTTCTCGGGGACAGTGTAGCTGCTGAGCCCATCTACACAGGCTGGCAGCATGCAGAAGCAAGAGCCTTGTAGCCAAAGTACTGAACCCCAGGAGTTTCCATTGCTCTCTCTTCTTTGTCATGAGCAGTGTCTATGAAAACAACAGGGTTGGGGCTGGGGCTGGGGCTGGGACTGGGGCTGGGGCGAAGCCTCAGGGTTCTAGAATTCTCTCATCTTTGCAAGTAAGAACTTGCCCTTGTCAACATTTCTTCACACAGCTTTCAGGGGAGGCTCCATTCTCCTGCTAAGTTCTTCACTTGACAGTTTAGTGAGTCCCTACTTACAAATGTTCTGCTAGCTTTGGGCGGGCATGCATCAAGATGGCACTCTGCTGTTCCCCAGTAACTCAGCTGATTGCCCAGCTCTGCTTTCTGGATAACTTCAGTCGTGCTTCTCCTTTAGCAAAAGCCAGAGAAACAGCATCGAGTCAGACTTGTGCTACGCTTTACACAGATTCCCTTTCCCATAATACCTCACGTGGCTGAGAACGTAGCATGTCAGTTCATCTCACCGTAGAAGTAGACGTAACTGCTGTGTCCCAGAAAGAAACCCAGCCAAGGGGCCGAGCGTGATGGGAGGGGCAGGAAGTACCCCACCCACTTGTCCCTATCACAGAAGTATCTGCTAAGCCTTGCTTGAGGAGCCATAGCATCTCTGGTGAGAGTTATTATTTCTCTAATGTGTCCCTCTGTGTCAGTCTGTCCACACAGAGAGAAAATCATCAAAACATTCGAGGGAAGGAGCAGACAGGTCAGTGGGTTCTTAGGGTGTGTAAGCATCTCGCTGAGGTCTAGAAGATGCACAGCACACGATTCACAGTAAGACACAGAGAGATGGCTGTTAGCCACAGGCAAGAGAGGTCCCTGCTTTCCACACAACTGTGTGGCTTGCGAAGTTGTTTAGCCTATCCCCTGGTTTGAAACTGAGTCGGCTTTCTAGTAAGCCCCAGAGTGTGCATTCTGAGAGCTGATGTTGTGGGGAAAATATTTCAAATCTCCACAACACCTCAGTTCTCTTGTTCATAAAATGGATTCTTGTGAGAACAGGAGGAGGCTAAGCACTACGGACCAACAGTTGATGGACTGTTGGTAGCTATTAGTTCTTCATTATTATGATGAGTTATTGATACCATGTAGATGGGGTTGAGGGTCATCAAAGAAGAAGACCTCTGGACAGAGGAAAGCGACAGAGGCAAACAAAGGCTGCAATCTGTCTAATGCAGTACGCCTTACACTCCTAGTCCTGGATATGTATATTCCTTCCTCTGCAGCCTGCCAGGACTTTCCCCTTCTGGAAAGATCCAAGGTTGCCGGGCATCTTATCTGGTAAGGTCGGGAGGAGCATGAGCCTGGAGCCATTGGTTTCAGTTCTGACTATAGCTTACTGTGGAGGATGACTGACATTCGAGCTCTTTTTCTTGCCTATAAAATGAGAATAATGCAGTAGCCTCTTGCATCTTGGGCACTGCAGATCCTTTGGCAGATACCAAAATCTGCAAACGTTCAAGTCTCTTATACAATTCAAGCATAAATCATAAATTAAATTAAATAAATTAAAGTGATCTTAAATCACTTTCAGACCACTTAAAATACTTAATATAACATAAAGGCTGTCCAGGTAACTACAGCATATTGTTCAGGTAATAATAAGCCCCACATGTATATCATGTAGACACAATTAGTACAAAATAGTTTTGATTCTCGAGGGTTGAATCAGTGGATGTAAAAGATGCCAGCATGGGTGCTCAAATACAGCTGTATATTCTTGGAGATCGTCTCAAGGATTGGACAAGCTAATGTACACAAAAGGCTTAGATGGGAGCCCAGCACAGAATATCTGCTTCATTAAATATTCGCTCTGGTTCTAAGGCAAGACCCCTGAGCATTCTTTTAAGATTGTGTTTTTATTTATTTTATTTATTGTGTGTGCCTGTGTGTGGGTCTGTACACATGAATGCAGTTCCCACAGAAGCCAGAAGAGGGTGCTGGATCCCTGGAGCTGAATTTGCAGGGACTTCTGATGTGCCAGCATCCAGGTCCTCTGCAAGCCTACTATGTGTCTTAAACCTGTGAGCCATCTCTCCAGCCGCCCCCAGAATACTCAGACTTTTAGATATTTGAATCCTACATCTGACCAAGTAGATTGTAACTCACCCACATTCCACACTAATAATTTTAGCTGTAATGTATTTGAAAGGGAATTTTATGGTTTGGCTTTTGAAAGCATTTGGCAAAGAGTAAAATAGGGCTGTGAGCTTTCAGCAATCACAGGACACATTTGAAAAATCCTTTCTGAGGGAGCAATTCTAGGGAACAAATTGTTTTCAAATATAATGAAATTTTTATGGATATCAAATTTAACAATTAATGATGTTTATGTAACATTCCATTATGTAGACATTTAATTAAACATTTATTCATTTTGATTTTGCAATTTTCTCTTTTATATATTTGAAGCAAAGTTTTTTGTCTTAAAATGTCAGGAAATAGATGTAGACAGTCAGGAAAACCCCACTTGCCACCCTTCCCATTGCCAAGACACAGCAGAGCCAGGGGAGGATTACACGTGGAAGGAAGGGAGCATTGTATTCATCTATGAATAGAATGGAAGTGGTCTTCTACTTTGTGAGTGGGGTATCTGGTGGTCTAAGGTGGGAAATGACTTGTCTGAGGGATAATTTAGTTTCTCAAATGCAGCATCCTCTGTGTGTGTGTGTGTGTGTGTGTGTGTGTGTGTGTGTGTGTGTGTGTGTGTGTGTGTGTGTAAAAGATCTGCAAGGAGTACTTTACAAATATGGGAGGGGGGGTGGCTAAGTTTTGCATCTGACCAAGTCAGCCAGCCACAGGAAACCTTGGGAGGCTCATGTGGCTCAGGTGATGGCAATCCAGTGGTTTATCTGAGTGGCAGCTGGTCCGTGTGTGAAATAAAGCAGGTGTCCTCACAAGTTCTCCATCAGCAGGGGCCTTAGCCTTCAATCTCAGTCAGTCAGGAAGAGCAAACCTGGGCAGAGCTGTGTGCCTCTGTGCCCTTGGAAGCAAAGCAGCTACAGGCGATGCAGAGGGAGGCTTCGGAGTGACAGAAAGCTCAGGTGCTTCGGTGCCATTCCGAAGGCCATGCGAGTACCAGGCTGCTGCCAACACAGCAAGCGCCCATCAGTGTGATGGTGTAGGAGAAGGCAGGCGTCCTCTGCTCAGAAACCACTGGCGTAGGTGCTCATCTGGGGGAGTTTAGGGCATATTCAAAGAGTGAAAGGCTTTTCCTGTCAGAAGGAAGGATCTAGGCTCAGGCAGTCTCTGAGTGCCTACTGAACACCTACTATGTGGCACTCAAAAATATTTAAGGAAGGGGGGAGAAAGAAGCTAACGAGTCTAGATGTTAGGTGTGAGAGTTGTGAGCACTCCTCACCTCCAGCATGTGGCTTCTGCCTTACTTCTGTGAATCTTTGAATTGATGGGTTTGTCCTCTCTTGGTCTTTACGACACTAGGGCTTTTTTTTTTTTTTTTTCTTCCTTTAGCTGTCCTATGCCTCCTTCCCAGTCATGAAGATCCTGGAGACTGTAAATGATTCAGGACATGTAAAAGATGGAGAAGGACAAATTAGATTCAGTATCACCTTGGCAACCATGGGGCCAACAGCAGAGGGCCAGTGGCTAGCCTCTGCGAGACTCAGCTGCTTCTTCTAAAGAATGAGCAGTAAGGAGGGATGTCTGGGCCTCATTAAAGCAACGTGCTGCGTAAGCCTGGCAACCGCAGCTCAGTCTCTGAACTCACAGGACAAAGCTGGATGCCACGAGGCACATCTCTAACCCCAGCATTCCTGTAAGAAGATGGGCAGGGAGGCAGGAGGATTGCCTTCAATTGTATCGGCCATCTAGCTGGGAATACATAGAGAGGTGGGAACAAGAGAGACACTGCCTCAAACGGCATGGGAGGAGAGAACTGACTCCTCAAAGTTGTCCTCTGTTTCCTATACATGTATAGGTGTGTGCCCACCTGCTCTTATATCACACACACACACACACACACACACACACACACACACACAGAGTTGAGACAAAGAGAAAGAAGATAAGATAGGGAAGGGAAGGGGGCTGGAGAAGTTAGGGGGGAGGGAAGGGGATGGGAGGAGAGGGGAGGGGAGATAGAGGAAGGCAGAGAGTGGCCCCTGCAGGGCCCAGTAACTGGTACAGCAGAGACTACACAGACTCAGTTCCTTTTCTTGATTCAAGGTCAGAGTGGCCAAGCCTGAAATCAGTAGTATAGCTGGCTTCTCAACCTGAAGAGGACAAGCAACATTGCACAACGTCATGGAACCCTCCAGAAGGCCAAGACATAGCTCTGAAGCCCAGGAATGAAGATCGGGGTGTTTGATTGGGAAGGGAAGGGTGCAGTGGGGCCTTTCATGTGGCTAGCCCTCCAGGCTCAGCCACAAATTTGCTTCATTCCATCCATCAAGTGTTGTTAATTCTCTGCTTCTAAGATCCTTGCTCTTGGCAGGAAGGGGCAGGACCTGACCTGGGTTCGCCCTGGTTCAGCAGATACGGAACTGTTGGTGATACTTAATAGCCCCCTTTCGAGTGTCTTCAAGAAGATTTTTAGACAGAGTCTGAGCCCTTGAAAGTAGCTTCAAAGATTCAAGGACTGATGCCAAGCTTTCCCCTCAAGTGATACTATTAACCCCCGGGCTGCTGCAGCTCCCCTGGGAATCTCTAACTCTGCCTCTCCCTCCACCCAGTCTCTCTCTCGGATTGTATTAGCCCAGCTATCACAGGCACAATGCAAGCGATATCTAAGGAAGGATTTCCACAGTTTCTTTTATATTTCTCTTAGAAATATAAACACCAAACAGACCGGGGAGAAAGGCATAGTTTACCTTTCTGAAAGCCTGAGATGCCAGGAGCAGGGGTGCTTTCCATTCCTGAAAAGCTGTGTGCTAAGAAAACTCATTGGATCAATTTTGTTTGGAAATGCAGTGTAGCGCTCCATCTCCAAGGGTGCAGGGACGCCCTTAAGCTCACCTGTTTGTAAATCTAGGCTTTGTTTAACCAGGTGGGTAAAGCAGGTCTCCCTAGCCGCATCTTCCCTGCAAAGACGAGTTGCAGTGTCTGCTGCAGGGTTTGTCAGAGGCAGAGGAAAGGTTTCCCTGTGGTCCCTAAGTCTAGGGTGCTTCAGATATAAAAGAATGCGCACAGAGTTCTTCCTTGGCCAATGTATCTGGTCCCCATCCCTTTAAAGCCGGTCCGGGCCAGTGCTGTCTTGGCTCAGTAGATCTCAGTCACTAGCACCAGGTAAAGCCACAGGGACAGCGTTGTCCAAGAGGTTCAGCATAGAGCCAAACTTGGGGGTCAGTGGGATTTGGAACTGACTCAGCTTCCATGATTCTGGACATTGTGTGGTACAGTGACAAGACTGTAAGTGCCCCGAGGGTGGGGACTACGTTAGCTTCTTTATGGCCAGTGTGGGGAGGAAGCATCCAATAAACAATGGTGAATGAGGACAGGCACTATTGTACTAGGTGGCTGCACGACCTTCATCTGGCTACATAATGTCTCTAACCCCAGTCTTCACATCCATAAATGGGGAGAGTTTCTACCTTGTCGAATTGTCAGCCTCAAATAAGACAAAAATACTCAGAGCACTCAACATGCCGCCTAGATGCAGTGTTCAACTATTCTTAGGTCCACCCTTTGGTATTTCCACCCAAGACTTACTTTGCCCTTTGCAATATTCTATGAGAGTAAGGGTAACTGTATCCATTGTGCAGGTGAGAAAACTGAGGCTCAGGGGTGTCAGGAAGTGCCCTTGGTCACAGGCAGAAGGTCCTGGCTGGGGGCTTTTCCAGTTCAGATGCCCTGGGAGCCCCTGGTCCCTGTCTGTGGCAGTTTTAACTGCTAGAATAGGCTGATTAATACAAAAGGGACCCAATTCAAGACACACACACACACATACACACACACACACACACACACACACATACACACACACACATACACACACACACATACACACACACATACACACACAT
>NC_034603.1:3259026-3296984 GCF_900095145.1 Mus pahari | reverse complement strand
ACACACACACATACACACACACATACACACACACACATACACACACACATACACACACACACACACACACACACACACACACACGTGCTGTGGCTCTGCCCCTCGATTAAGGGCTTTTCTTGGGGTGCAAATCTGTTGTTCATGCCCCAAGGCCTCTCTCAGCTCCACTTTGTGCTGTGGATCTCCCTCCCAGGCCCAGTGCTCCCTATGGCCCTGCTGGTTCCTTCCACATGCCTGTGTTCCCACAGAGCTCAGTGCTCAAGGGGAAGGGGTGGGGTGGGAAGGCTGTGCCTGCCAAGGGAGCACAGAACCTGCAGGGAGCTCCCAGTTCATTTCCACTGGGCTGATGTCACACTGAGTGTTAAAGAGCGAATACAGTGGGACCCTTTAAAAGGTACCAGGGGTGCGCTGCCCACAAGAACCCAGCAGATGTGTATGCTTCTGTGATAGCTACAGGCATATGCCCACAGAAGGCAAAAGCCAGATGTTACTCAGTGGGATCTTCTGTCCTGCTGATGGAGAGGATGTGAAGTCTGAGGGATTGGAGCACAGGGAGGATCTAGAAACTTCACGCTGCAGAAGCCTCCTGATCAGCCCCTAGCCTTTGGAGTCTGTCTTTCCTCCTTCTCCACACTAAGCTTTGGATTCTATGGGAGTGAAAAGCCCCAGAGGTAGGCAAAACAAGAGAAGGGCATGTGCCACTGGGAAACCCATAGTTGGAATAAACAGGGTTTCTGATGGTTTACCTTGGAGAACCTGTGCATATATTCAAATTACAGCTTTCCCATACACACAGGGCTCTTGTCGTCACTACCACAGCTTTTCCCCTTAGGACTAAAATAGAGAGAAAATGCTGGCATATGGGCCCTTTTCTACCTTTAGTATGAATTAGTAGCATGTGGTTTAAATATTGATTTGTATGAGAACAATGTCCCATTATAATATACACTGTTAGTCACAGGGCTCTGTTAAAGATTGGTAAGTAAGGCCAGGAGAAAAGACAGACTAGCAGAAATGACCAGCAGTAGAGAAGTCATGCAGGTGGCAGAGGTGCCATCCATCAGCCATCTAGTCACCCTTATAATTGACTTGGTGGAAAGGACCCTCACCTCTTGCCTGCCTGCTGTGCTAAAACTACTTAAGGCAGGGGTGGGGGTGGGGGGACATCCAGCAGGCTCTGTGGCTCAGTGTCATTAGCTGGGGCGGGCTCCATAAGGAAGGGCCTGGCTTCCTAGAATCCCAAGCAGACAGCTCTCACTCACAGATCCCCGACTGTAAAGCCAGGGGCTGGACAGAAACAACAAATCAAAATTTAGTATTGTTTCAGAATATTCTGGCAAGTAGAAATCGTGTTTTGAAAGCACGCATTTCTCCCATGCAGTTTGGGGGCACTTATGTCACCCTGCAGAAACAGAAGTCATTCAATGTATTCGTCATAACAAATTTATGGCCCAACATAAGAAAACCTTCCAACATCTCTATTAGACAGAGCACTGGGAGAAGGTACAGTGTTCTCTCTCTCTGCCTCTGTCTCTGTTTCCGTCTCTCTCTGTCTCTCTCTGTCTCTCTCTCTGTCTCTCTCTGTCTCTCTCTCTGTCTCTCTCTGTCTCTCTCTCTGTCTCTCTCTCTCTGTCTCTCTCTGTCTCTCTTGTTTTTTGAACAAGGGTCATTGTGTTTTTAATTGGGATACTGGGGGATAGGTATTGGAATTGACATCGTAGAAAGCCCCTACAGTTCTGGGGTCTCACGAGTTCCAATTGTGCCAGGATTTTATTGACACACTATCTTGGTTATGCCTCACATCTTAAGCATTATTACAGAGCCTGGACCTTTTATCACGAGATTGTAATTCCAGCTCTTAGAAGGCTAAAGCAGGAGGATGCAGGTTCAAGGCCAGCCCGGGCTACTGAGTCAGTCTGAGGTCACATACAAGTCATCATGATCTATAAAGATCTAGAATGTTCTAGAATGGTCCAAAACTTCAGAACAAAGATCACAGAGCCCAGGTAGAGTCCAAAAGAGATTTGTCCAGGAGAGAAAAAAGCAGAAGCCGTATAGATTGCTTAGTCTCCTAACAAGTGTCTCAGTGGCTATTACCGTACCCCAGAGAAGAATGAATTAGTTAGTCTAAGCCCAGGATGAAGCCGGCTCTTCAGAAGGCACACACACTGCCTCTCCAAGAACTTTCCTAAGGACTCATGATAAATCCCTGCCACGTTACACTTGCAGCAGAGAACGTGATGTGGCCAACATAGAAACTGTGTATGCTTTCCACGCCAGAAAATTAAAACTGTTTAAGCTAGTATACTTTTCTTCTTTCCTTCCTTTTTTTCTCCCCTCTTATGCCTTGGTTGCCAGAGAACTCAGCCAGTCTCCCTGCTATTTATGTCTGCTCGGCTGTGATGCCTGAATTCCCTAATTCTGCTTCTGGTAGTAAATACAACCACTTCAAGGTCATTGATAACATGCCATGTGTTTTCAGCTGTCAGTCATTTCATATACTGGGAGAAAAGAGTGCTCTTAACCTCATATCTGTAAGATGAAGTGCAAAACAATGAGCAATTAATTAAAAAAAAAAAAGAATCATGAAGCCTTTTAACAGATTTGAAAGGTGGGCTAAAAGACTTTAGTCACTTAATTTCTGTCCTGACCACTAATGGGATGGCAGAC
This sequence comes from Mus pahari, assembly GCF_900095145.1. Classification (NCBI taxonomy): domain Eukaryota; kingdom Metazoa; phylum Chordata; class Mammalia; order Rodentia; family Muridae; genus Mus; species Mus pahari. The sequence continues at coordinate 3,294,314 of NC_034603.1, read as the reverse complement.
ATAAGTCTGAGTGCTTGACCTTCATGTCCTTTGTCACCATTGCTGGTAGTGTACTGTGTTGAACCTCCACAGCTACCTTGAAAAACACAACCATCAGTGAGTGATGCCTTGAGAGCCAGGTTAGGTGGACTAGTTACCTGTGTGCAGGTTCATGTGTATGGGCTGTGTCAAGCATGTTCTACACCTGACCTTGGCCAGAAGATGTGAGTGAATACAGCAGGCATCTCCTAAGGGCAAAGAATAGATCTCCTTCACCGGTGACGTCTCTACGTCTAGAATAAAGGCTGTTCGAGCTTTGGTGTCTGTGAAGGCCTTTGGAGTTAAATTAAGATGAATTGAATGTAATTGAAGTGACTGGTACCACACTGAGAAGAATTAAATTGAATTGCCTACTCTTACCTCACATCAGGGGAAAGGCTCACCTTTGTTAGCCAATCAGCTCTAACAATACCGTGAGAGTAAGCATGGCTTCCGAGCATCATGTTTAGAATTTAAGCACATGTTTGTTCAGAAGGTATTTAATATGTGTCTCTTACATCCTGGGCCTGTCCTGGCTGCTGTGAAGGCAGTAATGGACCAGACACTCAAATGTTCAGCCCTTTAGGAGCTCCACCTAGGAAAAGGACCAGCGCTTATTAATGCAATGCATAAATAAATAAATACATAGTTGAGGACTGGAAGAAGTGCTGAGATGGGAAGCTGTAAGGTTGAGTAGGAAGAACCAAAACCAGATGCTATTAGAATAATTTGTCCTGGTGTGTCTGGGCCCAGCAGTGGCAGAAACAAGCCTATTAGGGGCAGTAGGCTTTGTAGTGCATGAGGCAGAGGGTATAGGGCTTAGGGGTGTGTGAGTTCAATTCTGATTGCTTCTTGGAGATGCAGGTTCAAGATTGGAATATCTTTTGGAGATATAGCTATCGTAAATGAGAAACACATTGATCTACACGGAGTGGGGGCTGGAAATAGAGTCTGGCCATATTTTAGAGGCAGAATTGGCAAGAAGCCATCCACAAGATGGATGGCAGAACATGTCAAAGGAGCCTGAAGTCTCCTGTCCAGGTGGCCAAAGGAACGGAGGACAGGCTGCCACTTGGCGTGCTATAAAAGAGAATCACAGAGGAAGCTGGAGTCAAGGATTCTAAGTGAGCATGGGCAGTCTGAGATGCCTGCAAGCTACGCTGCTCCTGGGTTTGTCAAGTAGGAGGTTGTACACATGATGCATCCTGAAAATATCTATGGAAAGCCTAATCTGTATCAGGCCCTCTGTGGGAGCAGGATGAAGATGCAGGTAAAATGTGATTCCCAACCTCGGGGAATTAAATACCAACTACCTGCAATGTGGAGGTGGTGTATGGGAAAGACTATGATCAAAGGTAGCAATGAGAGGTGGGAGGGAGGGAGGGAGGCAGGGAAGGAGAGAGAGAGAGAGAGAGATCCTCCCCTACCCCGCACAGAAGCTAAAAGATCATTAGACATGGTTGCTCTGAAGACAGCAATATCCCTGTCCCCTAAACCCAATGAACATAGAAGTGGAGCTGTAGGGACTCGTTGGGTCCCCAGCCCCCAACCACAGCCTCTTGAAAGTAGTTCAGGTGTTGTGAGTATAAATTTGCCTCCTGTACCAGTGAGACCGAAGTTGACAAATCTGTTTTTCTTTAAATCACATTAAATATACCCCACAATCACCCTGGCCTGACTTAGCTGGCATTGACAGGGAACCCAGCTCAGACTTGCACTTGGCCATCCCCACACTGAAAACATACAAAAGTTCCTGGGGACTGTGTTCCAAACCATGTTCAGAGACAGCCTTCATGTTGATGCTGTTGTCCTTAAGAGCTGATACTGATTAGAGAGGCTGGAGTCAAGGGACACTGCGGCAGGGACACTCTTCTCTAAGGTGTGTCAAAGGCAACCCGACACACAGAGAAGTCTGTGAACTGCTGTGTCTTCATTACCCAAGCATCTGTGAACACGGAGGCAGCACGGGGTGGTTCTAATTCCTTCTACTTCAGTGGGGGCCACCCAGCATCACCACCACCAGCCGCAGAAACTGCCTGGAAGGTCATGAAAAATGCAGACTCCAAGGTACCAGCCCAGACCCCAGGAATCAAAATCTCATTAGGTAGGTACTAGGCCCCCTGAAGTTTGAACACACTACTGAAGCACGTAGTAGTTATTCAACAGAATGAAGTCTTGGTGAGCATTCTCGTCTACCTTCTGCTTTTATTCATTAACGCTTAATACTTCCATACTGCGCACAGAGCCAGCGACATGAGCCCTTGGTAAGACTGGCACATAGTAGGGCTTTGCTGCTCACAGTCTCACTTCCCACCCCGTCTTCAGATCATGTTGGTCTCTTTGCCTTGTTTGTTTGTTTAAGACAGGATCTCACACTGTAGCCCAAGCCGGCCTCAATCTGTCAGGCATCATCCTGCTTCAGCCTTCTAAGTTAAATGCTGAGATTATAAGCATGGATTCCTGATGCTTTCTGCCTTACCAGCCACATTGGTTCCTCTTTCTTCCCTTTGTAGGAGCTGCTCACTGGAAATGCTTGCCCAGAAGCTCCCTTAGGCACCCGTCTCAAACCTGAGCATCCATCAGAGACACCACTGCTATTACTAGTCTCATTAATTCCTAATTGCAGGCTCAGATACAGTGAGTGCAAGGTGGGGCCAGAGAAGCTGTGTTCTAAATAGGCACCCCGATAGCTGCTGTTGCTATGGAGATGGGAACGCATCAAAGGAACTATTGCTGGGGAAGGGAGCAAATGGCCAACCTCTGTAGGAATGGAGGGACGAGGGCAGAGAGAAGGGAAGGGAAAACCCAGCAAGATGGAAGCACAAGGAGACATTTCCTTCAGGTGCTCTGCCATCCGCCACCTCATGTCCAGTGGTGAAATTATACTGACTGGAACATGACTGCGATACAGATTTCTCATTCTCATCCATCTGGTGAGGGAGACCCAGGGGACTGACATAATACCCATCATCTCTGGTGACCTTGGGCCTGTCCTGTGCACAGCTGCTTCTTATCTTGCTGTGTAGGACTCCTACATCAGGACTCCCGGGCTTGTCCACACCACACACCTTTTGGAAAGGGGCTCCTTCTCCTTCTCCCAAATCCATATGGGCTTTCCTTCTGTTGCCTGGGCTTGTCATTGTGAAGCCTGGCATCCTCTGCTGGATATATTTGCAAGTAAAATGTCCAAGCGCAGGAGAGAGTCCTGAGCAAGGGGCAGCCAGATGCAGTGAACTATATCAGACAAGTGGCCCATAGAGCAGGCGGCCTTGTGATGAGCGCTTCCGCTGGGCATAGCAACCCAGCCTCTTGCTTGTGGGGCCTCTTGCCACATCTCCCGTGAGCATGGAGAGACGACGGACGGTGCTGCCCTTGAGAGGCCAGTGGTCAAAGTCAAGTCAAAATCCTGCCTAGCGCTTCCTCTCCCTGGGGCACCCTGCAGAAAGTTTTGTGAGCACACACTAGCTGAGAGAGGATTGGGATGAGCTACGGTACCTCTTTGAGCCAACATGTCTTTGTCTATTAAAGGTGTTCGCACTGGCATCTACTCTCCGATGTGGCCGTAAGGATGTTTAACCACTGCTTGGAACATGTTCGGTTCACAGCAAGTACACAGATGAATGTGAGTCCCCAGCTTTCCAGCAGTTCCATCCTGCTTTGGATATTAGGGCGCCGGCCTTCAGTTCTTCCTGAACCATTACCTCTTTAAGAGAGTGAGCCAGGTCTGACTCCCCTTTCTAGCCATTCAGTCAGCCTCCATAAGCCTACTGAAGTCTACTATGTGCTTATCCTGTGGGAGAGGCCCATGCCCCTGACCCTGAACACAGTATAAAAACCTTAACGATTACCAAATGAAAGGAAAGAATTAAGAAAAAAAAGACTCTCTGCATTTTGTTGAATACCTACTATGTGCTTCAGTGGTGCTGTGCAAATTTCAAGGAACCAAGCACCCACCTGCAGGTCATATAATGAGATTCTGATCCTGAGGCCTGGGCTTGATCTGGGCTTGGGTTGCATTTCTCACAAGCTTCCAGACAATGCTGCTAGGAAGTGGATGGCCCATTCACCTACTCTGTTCTACTGTATTCACACATAGCTGTCGAATAGAATAGAAGGAGCTGGAGCCTGCCTGCTCTGCTTTGCTTATTGTTCAAAGGTGCTTAGGATACGAGGAAAGGAGTTGGGTGGGAACACAGGCCTTGCCTAAGATCGCACAGCCAGCTAGCCTAGAAATCTGGTCTGCCTGGCTCATTCTTGCTTGGTGAATTCACTGCCTTGAAGCTAAGCATCTCACCCATTACCCACTCAGGGAGTATTAGACATATGCTCTGGATTCATTTCTGTTGCTGTGATATTGATTTATCTAGTCTCACGAAGCTCAGGTTTCCCTGCCTAGGGAATGGTGCAGCCCACAGAGGGCTGGATCTCTCCACATTGATTAACCAAGAAATATCCCCCACATACATGCCCTCAGGCCAACCTAATAGAAACAAACCCTCATTGAGACTCTCTTCCCGGATCATTCTAAGTTATGTCAAATTGACAACTAAAGCTAAGCATCACTCTATTCCAGTATCTACTGAGAAGAGTTGACATAGTGTTCAGTTGTGAAATGCCTCTTGGAAATCACGGCCCTCAGAGCCCAAAGTCAACCAGGGAACAGGCAAAAGAAGATCAAAATTTCCAGTTTCCACATGTCAGGCACTAATTATAGACATTTGGGATTTGGAGTTCCAAAGTAGTCAATGGTTTTATGGAACACTGAAGGCTGTAGATGACCAGAGACTTGTCTAAGTTTTCTCAGCTTGTTAATGGCAGTGTTTGGACTAGAATCAAGCCACTAGGTCCCTACTCCCTATTCATTCCTTGTTCTGATAAGCTGATGGTGATATCCTACATGGTTCCTGTGAGGGAAAGGGTGTGAGGATCAGTGAGCATCATTCTCGTAAGGACGCCCCATATCCTTCTGCTGAGGCCCATGGGCTCTGAGAAACTCAAGGGTCCTCAGAAGGCACTCAGTTGGCTTCAGAATGACAGGGAAAGTCCTTTTCCCCTGCGCTGCCAAACTTGATGTGTTAATATGCAGCAGATCACTCTCTGAAGTTGGAAGGCCTTTAAAATTCCCAGTTGAAAAACTTCTAACCCCACTAGGCAGGAGTATAATTTATGACTCGATTCAGTGCAGTAAGCATGCATTGTCTTAATTATAGCATTACGTCAGTTGTGTTGGATGCTTCATTACAGGGCTACAGTAGTTTACAGAGGTGTGCAGCCAGCATTAAAAAAAAAAAAAAAATTGAAAAGGGGTGGGCATTGACATGGTTCAGAATTGGAGAGCTGCAAATCTTAGCTGTGCCTATGCCCCTTATTCAATGTTTAGTCCTAGTGATACATCAATAAAGAGAAGAGAAGCTCTTAGTGTAGGACCCTCCAGGTGGGGACCAAAGAGTCAGGTGGAGTCCACAAAGGCTTCCTGGAGGTGGAAATCCCTGTGCTGACCTTGAAAATGGGTCACTGTTCTTGTGATTAGAGCATGAAGGGAGGGAGGGAAGAGAAGCCCAAGGGAGACCGTACAGAGAAATGAAGCAGGATGAAGAGGGTGGGCAATCTTGAATGCCACTGTGGGACATGGGGTGTGTGAGCATGAGAAAAATCAAGGAAGGGGATCACATGTGCAGGGCTCTTGGGGGTTAGGCAGGCAAATCGTGGTAACTGGGTGAGGTGACCAGCTGTCCTGGTGTGACCAGGACTGAGGGAGGGGCTTGCAGGATGGAAACCCGACAGTTTCAAGCCTTCTTTGATGGGCTGAGCACTCTGAATGGGAGTAACCACCTGGGAAGGCTATGTCCTTCCACCCCTGCAGGGTAGAACTCCCAGAGCTACAGGAACACAGCCCAGTATTACCAACCCTTATGAGGCCCAGGAGAAACGGAAAAGCAGAATCGTATACAATCTCTTCTGGTCTGCGCATGCTGGACTATGGTCAAGTGACTTTAGAAAGTGGGTTCAGCCAAATGAAATCTTTCTGTAGGCTGTGGGCTGCAGCTTGCCCCTGCCCCTGCCCCTGCCCCTGCCCCTGCCCCTGCCCCCATGCCTCTCAAGTGCACTTTAAGATGGCTGCTGTACTATAGAGGGAAGTCAGTGGTCATCTATTTGGCTTTTAATTTGATGTTCTCCATCAGATTCAGATGCAGGGTGTAATCGATCAAGTAGGAGGCACAGGGGTGGCAGGCACACCTATTTAATTTTTCAAAGGTGAAATTACTGTTCAACAGAGGCACGCTGTGCCTTAAGCCTGGAAAATCTATGTAGCAAGGAAGAGAGATAAGACATATTTCTAATATGAGACTTAATTAGGGGTTAAGTTCACTTGGTATCAAGACACCCTCATGACTGATATCAGACTCCAGGTAGGGGAAGTCATTCTGTTTGCGGGAGTTGGTGGGTCAGGAAACTGATGTTTGGAGGGGAAGGGCATAGAGTCAGTATAACTGTATGCTCACACAATTGGCTTGTAGCCTCAGCTTTGCCATTTTCAAAGGTTGTATGATGCTTGGGAAAGCACCTAGCCTTTCTGGGATCTGTCACCTCTACCTGTGCTAGAGATGTTTTCAGGATAGTGTCCCAGAAACACCCACCCCCTTACCTCGCTGCTAACTCTGAGCTTTAACTTCTATTAGACTACCGGCCAGGATTTTTGCAGCCTGCTAGGGCAAGAGAGTCAGCAGGGGATTTACAGAACCAATCAGCCCAGACAACTTTGACATCTTTTTTCTTTTTCTTTTCTAGATGGAATTAGTAGATAGTCTGCTTTAGTAATGTTGATCTGATATCTGGGCACTACCAGGCCAGCTCTCTCAATAGCATTTTTCATCGTGTGTCACTTGCCTTTTCTTTAATTGAGTGGGGAGAGCAGCGCAGCTATGGGCGCTGGGAGCAGCAAGGAAGCCTCCAACACAGGTCTGGGCCTTCTCCTCCAAGGTGGAGGGCGGGGCAGGAAGGGGAGTATTTTGCATCCGTGCCAAGCTGCAGTGTCACCTTTATTAATGGTGACAGGAGTAGGAGTCTGCAAGCAGCTAAACTAACGCTGACTGTAGAGGACAGAGATCACAGGGCTCTATGGCCATGCTGAAGGACGGGGGAAGTGGGACAAATGAGACTGAAGAGGGGAAGGAAGAGCCGGAAAAGGAGGTGCGTTAGCATGACGTCATCGGAAACGTGCAAAGCAGTGAATGAGTGGATTAAGAATCATTCCCAGAGCGGGGAGGCCTGTGAGGAGGTAGAGCCCAACAGGAAAGCTTGGCATGGTTGACAGAGCTGTGTCCAGGCCAGGGTCAGCCAGCATGAGAGGCTGGGGAATGAACATCTATCCCCTCCTGTCCCCTACTGCCTGAGCCTGGACGCGTGCAGGCACGCTGCATCCAAAAGGGTTTTTACAGGAACTCATTACTGCTAACCCTGGGACTCAGCTTTTCAGTCACCCCTCCCTGCCCAGTTCAGCTTCACTGGGGGGGTTTTCATCATTGGGATGAGCTACATAAAATCCAGAGCCTCGTGATCCTGCCACTGTTAACAGATGAAATAGCACTCCCTTTATAGAAATGAGGAGCAAGGACTTTGAGTTGCTTTCTTTACCTTGTCAGCAGAGCTGGCCTGGAGGCAACGGTCGGCAGGTGCCAGCATGCCATCCCATTACCTACATACAGATCGAGTTTTGTTGCTTAGAGCCTGACACCCCAGGCCCTTCCACGTCTTTCATGATCTCCCCCTGTGAACTTCTGCGGTACCAAAACCCCTTGCTCATTTCCACCTCTGCCTCTGTCCTTATTCTGTTCCATTCTGTCTAAAAGTGGGACAGCGATTTCTCAGGGTTTGTACTATCAACTCCCATCACCAGCCTCTGGCAGACATCACTAATCGATCACCACAGTCATTCCTGCTGAGCTAAGACTTGGCCTTAAAATCACTCCCGACACAATTCTCTAGGCAGTCGCTACCAATCAATTAAATTAATCAAATTACAAGACGAAAAGTATTTTCTGTTATATATCTAAGATGTCATTTCCGATCCTTAGTTGAATCTCTCTCAACCTTGTCATTCCTCAAATCTACATTCTCTTTGAAAGTTCCCTTGAATGTATCTAACCCACTCTGTCGCCACTTAAAAACCCAGAGCAAACATTGCCTATTGCACTCATTGTACACTTGCCTTACTGCACCAGAATGCATGGGTCTTTGCCTGCGTAGACCACAGGATTTTAATTGTGGTGTCAGTGACATCTTGGGCTGGATTACTCTTTGCTTTGCGCCACGTCCTCTATGGCAGGGTGTTTAATCGGCACCAGCCTTTACCCAGGAGACACCAGAAGCAATCCTGTTTCTCCCTTGCGATAGCTACCGTAGAAAGAGGTACTAGCTGAGGCTTGGCCTGAGAAGCAGAAGCTTGGAATTTAAAACAAGATGCAAGAGATGGTCTTAGGCTTCGCCAGTCCTCAGGAAGTATGGCGGGGGTGGGGTAACTGAGGGAATCCTTTTATCTACAATATAGTCTTCTCTACAGAAAACTCTGGCCTGGCCTGGCCCAGCTGCCTAGGAACATACCTATGTGCCTACCTGTCTGTCCCTTTAATCACGGGGACTTTGCCAAGGGAGAAGCAGGGAGACACTGCAACCCCTCATCCTCAGTGCAGCTCCTAGGCCCATGGGGAGGTTTAATTGCCTGCTAGCAGTCAACTGGAAGCTGATAGGGACAGGTCAACACGATCTTCCTGGGCTACCAGGGAGGAGCTGAGGTTGCACGTTCACAGAGGCATGTTGGGATCTTTTTAGAAGACCTTCTTTCTGACCATCCTCCCCTCAGTCCTAGAGCTGGCATTCACAATCACATTCACAAAGAGAAAACAACGTTTTCAAGAATCTTGTCCAAAGTTCCAGAGCATACCAACGACAGCCAGGCCTCTGGGCCAGGACACACTTGCACCAGCAATGCTACTGGTATGGGACAAAAGATGTTTCCTAGTTTGTAGTGTTGGTGTTAAACAGGGACCCTCCCACCACAGAAAGAGCCCAAAACAGTAGAGATAACGGAGAGGTGTCTTGTTGGGTCCTATAGTCATGAGAGTCTTAAAGCAGTTATAGTAGCTTGGTTGTCTGTGTTTTCCCTTATGATTGGTCTGCCTGCATCTTCAGCCATGCAACTTTACATAAATGCATGTGAATATTTATCTCTTCCTTTCTCCCTCCTTCCATTCCTGTGGGAACATGAAACATACCTTGAATGATATTTCCTTACACTCAGGAGTTATATGACAGTAGCCCTAAGGTTAAATATTGTTTTTGCTTCATTGAGTTTCGAGGTATTGCTTAATTTTAACTACAATAACTTATGATTTCAATAGTCCCGTTTTTCCCCTTAAGTAAAGAGAACAACAGCATTTCTGGAGTCAAACTGATCTAGGAAGGTTCTGTCAGTGCCCCACGCCTTAATGTCCTCATCTGTAATATACAAACAGTGTTACCAGCATCTACTAAACATTGATGTCCTAGTTTGCTTTCCCATGGCTGTGATAGAGCACTGACCAAAACCAACTCCAGGATAAAAGGGTTTATTTACACTACAGCTCAAAGCACATCATCAAGGGAAACTCAAAGAGGAACCTGGAGGCCCCCGATGAAGCGGCTACCGTGGAGAAACATTTTACTGACTTGCTCCCAAGCTCAAGTTCAGTTTTCTTTCTTTCTCTCTCTCTCTCTTTCTTTCTTTCTTTCTTTCTTTCTTTCTTTCTTTCTTTCTTTCTTTCTTTCTTTCTTTCTTTCTTTCTTTNTTCTTTCTTTCTTTCTTTCTTTCTTTCTTTCTTTTTTCTTTTTGTTTTTCAAGACAGGGTTTCTCTGTGTAGCCCTGGCTGTCCTGGAACTCACTTTGTGGACCAGGCTGGCCTCGAACTCAGAGATCCTCCTGCCTCTGCCTCCCAAATGCTGGAATTAAAGGCGTGCACACCACCACCGCCCGGCCTCAGTTATCTTTCTTATATAGCCCAGGCTCACCATCCAGGGATGGCACAACCCTTTATAAACTGGGCCCTTCTACATTAATTAACAATCATGAAAATACTCCCACAGATGTGCCCATAGGCAGGTTGATGGAAGCAATTCCTCAACTGAAGCTGTGCCATGCTAATAGCCAAGATGAGCCACCACAGTTAGTTAAAAAAGAAAAAAAGAAAAAAAAGGAAAAGCATTTACAATAGTTGATCCATAGTAAATACACAAATGCCTGCTGTGACCTCAGCTGTACCTGACATATAAGTGTCTGACAATGGTTTATCTTCCTTCTAACTCCTTCTTTGCTATGACCCCATGAACAGTCTGCACAGATGGAGAAATACGGAACTTAGCGTGGTATCTGGCACACTGTCTGTTACCTGGCAGTTGTTATTATTGTCTTTTAATCCACAGCTCCCATCCATCTCAGATTTCATAACCTTTCGTGATCTCTTTTCCTACAGAGGATGTTCCTTTGGATCATTTAACCTAGATGCACACATTTACAGGGGTAGATGGAGTACTTCTTAGGATATGCGCCCCAAACTCCAAACCCTACTAGTGTTTCTGATTTGATTTGGGGTGGGATGGGTAGGTGGGTGAGAGCTGAGGGCTAAATCCAATTATCAAGAACTTTCCAATACAGATTTTCTTAGGAAGTTTAGCACGGAGCTTGGGAAGCCCATCACTGGTGTGAACGACAAGAAGAACGCTTTATTTCTGAAGTGGGTGTGAACAATGAGAAGAACGCTTTATTTCTGAAGCTATTCTTCTCCCAGTCAGACTTGTGACCCTCCCTGCCTATACTTCATGGATGGAGTTAGAAAATTTACCCTGTTTAGGTGAAAAAAAATCCCAATGTGTAGCCCATTTCTCAGCATTGGCCTCTCAGATAGGTTTCCAGATTCAGAAGGTTTTAATTGGAGACTGAGAGAAGCCAGGAGTAGATTTCTGTTTACTCAGCACTGAACAGCAGGGAACTGAGCATACCAAGTCAGAAGAAAAATGAAATCGATGTCAAAGTGAACTCCATGTGTGCTCCCACAGGAGGGCCAGTGTTATGAAATAACCATTTAGTGAGGAAACACTTGCTAAGGTGACCACCAGGAACCAGAAGGACCAGTACTTAAGGCATAATTTACATGTTCTACCAACCCATGACCCTGGAAAGAGCACTAGCATGGCTCCTTGGAGATAGTCTGGCATGCAAGACATGGAAACTGTTTTACAGAGTGGATCTTGTGGCAAATAGCAAGCTCCTTAAAACTCAGATTCAGCGTGTCCATTGAACTAAGAAGCAAAGCCAGACCCCTGCCCCTGACCCCCATGCACCCTTGGGAGTTGGCTCTTGCCTGTCTTCCTGACCTCACCTTGTACTTTACCCTTCCTTGTTCATAGCTTCTGCCCATAATGGCTTCTTCTCCATCTGTGATACGCTCAGCCTACCCCCAACCCCCAAGGTCTTTGACTCTGTCCCTCACTTGGCCCATGATGCTGATCCAGGTTCCTACATAGCCATCCCCATCACACAGATATGAGTTCCCAGAATCCACCACTGTCTACTCAGTCCAAAATAAGTGCCTTAAATCCTGTCTCTGTCTATTGCCTTCTCCTATTTCCTCAGTAGAGCAAACTACTGTCTGCAATTGTTCTTACGTGCTGGCTTGCTACAGATGTGTCTTCCTGTTTCCAGCCCCACTTATCTGGAATGAGAGCTTCTAAAAAATGCCTTTGATAATTGTCACGTCTATAGCCTCAGCTCCTAGAACCATGCCCAACACACAGTAGGTGCTCACACAGTGGATGCTCACACAGTGGTGCTCATACAGTGGATGTTCAAGAAGTACTTATTGAATCAAGGAATGGGTAAAGGGGTTACCTCACTGGAACTTGTCAGAATGTGAGAAATAGAACACAAATACTTAGGTTTCTGGCCTCTGCTAAATCAAAGGTATAATACCCACCTAAATTTTCAGTTTATGGAGGAAGGTCCCCATAACATTTTTTTAGAGATAGAGAATTCCGTATTAAGTTCAATCTCTATTAATATTTATCAAACTTATGCAATATTCAGGTTTAATTCTAGATCCTAGCAATACAGCAGCAAATAAAGTGACAGGGTTCTCTGCTGAGTAGAGCTGATACGTAGAGCTGTGGTATAAAAATACAGGTCCATGAAAATACAGGTTTGGGGACCTAAAAGGCCTTGCTTTTATTTCCTACAACACCAAAATTAAACGTCTAACTAGTCAAACTATTTGGCTTCATGCCTCTCGTGTTTTGCATCTATGAAATAGGTACACAGCTTAGCTCATGTATAAGCTGAGAAGTCTCAGGGAGATGACGAAGACATGAGCGAGTGAACAAATGAATGAATGAATGAATGAATGAATAGGATCTACCATCCCCCACCCACCCACCCCCCACACACACTTTCCCTTACCACAAAACACCCTACTGTTCTCTTTGGAAGATTTAAAGTGATCTCGCAGGCAGGGCCAAGCTCTAGCTATGATCAGAAGCATTTGTTACAAGCGAAGTGTGTGAGGGATACAGGCTCTTCTTCTAGCCTTGACCCTAAGCAGCCTTCTCGGGCCTCTTTACTGGCCCTGCAGTGAGGACTGTTCCCTAAGGAGGCACTGCCTGCACGTCCAGCCCTGGTTTATCCAGATAGCTGTCACTGGTAGCCACAGTGTCTGGCAGGGTGCATGGTGCTAGCCCTCCTGGAGTTACATGCACAGGTGAGCCATCCAGTTGGCACCTCTCTGCTTGTTCATGATGCTCTTCAGCTTTTGACATGGAACAGATCACACACACACCTCCTAGATATGTGTTCATTTCCCCAAGAAGGAATGGAACTGGCTTCACCTACCACACGGCAGGACCCCTGGGTACCTAAGGAGTTTCAGGACACACGAAGACAGGCACCTCCCAAAGCCAGACAGCTGAGGGATTGCGCTCTCCATAAAGGCAGTAGTAGCGTGTGCTTTTTGAACAATTTGAACACCAAAATCACTTTTCCTACCTTTCAGCAACTGTCTTCAAGTAAAAGAAACCCCCCAGCATGTTTTGCTCACAGAGGTACACACTCACTGAGCAGCTGGACTTGACACACAGTAACCAAAAGGGCACTCAGAGTTGAAGGCTGTAGAGTCACTGTGGCTAAGCTACAGTGGGAAGCAGTGAAATTAGTGCACTGACCAATGGCCACTGGTAGACAGTGACCATTTCCTCTGTGCTGGGAACTTTACCTGGTTAATCTGCTTAGTTTTGTGGAATATAGCCAGTAGCATGACCATGATAATAATAATAATAATAATAATAATAATAATAATAATAATAATAATAATAATAAATAGCTGGTACTTACTGAAGGCTCTATATGTTCAAGCTTTTTTATATAAATTAATTCAATCTTTTATTCTCCATATAAAATAAAGAGGTTTTTTTGTTTTGTTTTGTTTTTTAATCTTCTTTGACACATTAGGCAAGCAAGCAAGCCATACAAGATCCTCTGCTCAAGGTCACAGGCACATGGCTAAGATTGGAAATCTGGTCACCTGGCTTCAAGACACCTCTCACTTCCCCTGCTTGTGGCTATGTATCAAGTACACAATAGATATGAGCTTCTTGGAGCACAGACTTAGCCACCCTGCTGTTCCCCCCTGGTACCCAGCACTGTAGCCAGACACAGAGAACACACTCGACACCTCAGAGGCCCTAAAGACTTTTCCACATTACAACTCCCAGAGACCTGACGAAGCTCTGAGATGAATGGATTTCAGAGCCTTTGCTTTTCCTGACACCGCAGCCTCCCACCTCCAATCAGTCCTGGTTCCACCATACAGACAGCACTAGTTTAATCCAAGAATAAAATCGGTTACATAAGCACACAGCAGACATGGGGGTGAGCAGAGGAACAGCCCGGGGGGCAGCATTTGGCCACTCTCTGTCTCCAAAGTGTAGTCCGTTCACAGAACTTTTTATCTCCCCGTGAGCATCCCTCCGCACGCAAAGTTTCCTTCATCTTCTCTCCTTGGTGCTTTCTATATTGTATTTTATTTTGGTCGTGCGCATTATCTGAAGTTACCATAGCAACGCGTCACCAGCTGCTATCTCATAGTAATGTTGGCATTTGGGTAGCAAGCTCCTGGAGCTGACTGTTTCGTTCCCTCTGTGCTCTCACTTCTCCCAGCAGTCCCAGGGGAGGGAGGGGGCTCCTGGCAGTCAAGCCCCCCTCCTTGATTTTGTTCTCCAAAGCAGGGCAAATGACTGCTTTGCTTCCTTTGCCACAGTTTACTCTAGCACCGCAAGAGTCCCAACTCTGTGTGTGTGTGTGTGTGTGTGTGCTCTAGAGTGTGTATGTGAGTGTGTGTACCTACATATGTGTGTTTGCATTAAAGGTTGCTAAGTAAGAATGGTTAAACTGGATGTTGTCTGCAGAACTATTAGTATTTGATATAGTAAATATCAAATACTAATATATATTTGATATTGAATAGTAATATGATATGGAAGAGACTTTTAATACAAAGGAGCCAGGGTAATGGTTTGAGGAGAGTTCCTACCAAAACTGAAGTCATCTGCTGTTGCTCACACACGGTCAGTTCCTCCTGTTTCCTCACCAGCACATAGTAAAGAGAGCCTGACTGGTTGTCCTTTCCTTAAAGCTTCAGTTCTCTCCCAGATGTGCGAGACCTCTGAGTGTAGCGATGAGCTGGATTAATTAAAAGACTTGATTGTCTCAGACAGCCGAAGAAGGTCCTATGCGGCAAATATGCCCCTCCACTCCAGCATTAAGTAGCCCCTCATCAGCCAAGGGCCTGCCATGATTGCACTTATTTTTACACGTTTGACCTAGTTTCAAACTGTGTCTCTTCATGCTGTGATTCATTAGCCACATTTTAACCAACTCCCCCCCCCCCCGACTAGAGCGAGGTGACTCTGTCTGCTTTGTGCCAGAGACTCAGATTCAATTTCTCTCTGGAATTTAATATGCAAGTCCCTCTGGTACTCTGCTTTAAGAAGCAATTTCCTATCTGGGCACCTGGCATGCTGCTTTCGTATGGATGAGTGGCTGCCTCATGCCGTGGTAGTAAATATATGTCGATTATAGAATTTCTGCCAGGAATAAAGAGAAGAGGGTTCTAATTGGCTCAGATTACAGGGAACCCCCAACTCCCAGAGAACCCCATGCAACATTAAGGCTTTTCTAGGTCGTTGGAGGGGATGGGAGTTTGAACTTTTAATGATATAAAGTTGGAGCAGCGGTCGTCCTTAGGGCTATGTTGGCTGCCAGGGCAAATAGTCTGATTGTCACCCCCTACAACCCCTTCCCGATTTCTCTAAGCATTTTAGACATGGCAGGTATGAAAGTCTGGTCTCAAACTTGTGAAAAAATGGGAGAGGGCCAAGACACAATTGCCATTTTGAAGACAATCTTGAAAGGGACTAGCCGTCAGAGAATCACTATGCGATTCCATTACCCCTTCATTGCATGAGAAACCGTGAATGGCTATTCAATTCAAATGACAGAGCCTTTAATGAACCTACTGCCTGTGGCTCGGTCTACTTCAGGGAGTCTGTTTGTCACATCGTGCGATCACCTAAGGATCGATACCAAAGTGAGCTAGGCACTGTGGTAGAAAATCAGGATGCTTCCGGTTCGAGATCAAGCAGTCAATTTTTGATTAACAGGCAAATGCAAGTGACTTGTCTAAACTTCCATGACAGTGCATGCAAATCCCAGTGAAAGGCACCCGACTGGGCTTTTCTACGTGCTGATCAGGACAAAGGAATTAACAAGCTGGTAAAAGTGACTTTGATTGATCTGTGAACTCTAACACACTGACTGATTCCTAATAAAACAATAATGGTTTATTTCATAAAATGGTCAAACTCTCCAATGAAGAATGGAAAACCCCTCTCTCTTTTTCATTATTTAAAGATAGAAAGAAAGAAAAAAGGCATAGAAGTTTCCTTAAACAAACCCTAAGAGAATGCAGCCCCTTCGAGGTAATTCCAAGCAACTTGAGCTCCTCTGAGGTTCAATCTTTGCATTTCCTCCTCTTCCAATTCAAATCAAGCCACTGGGAATAACAAGCCTTGCGGATCGAGGCGTTTGGGGCAGCCTGCAGTTCTGACAATGGTGGATTTTCACCACACACACCCACACAAGCTCAGTCTCAGCACTCATTTAAACCAGAGATTTAAAGTAGACTGCTGTCCAAGAGACAACAGTATTTTTTCCTACAAGATCATCGATTTAAAAAAAAAAAAAAAAAAAGGACAAAAAAAAAAATCAAACCTTCCCATCTCTCTTACCTCCAAGCAGTGGAATTACCTGCAGACGATGCCGCCCCCTTCCTTGTACAACGAGCCAGCCTTTGACCAGAAGCAAGATAACTCCAAACGAAGGAAAAAACAAGCCCTTTATATTGTAATTTTCACTGTTTATATGCAAGAAGTGTAGTGGGTCTGCTCACGTAGGAATAAATAAAAAGCCGAACAAACTGCACAGCAGCTAGCATGTGAAAAGAAAAGCCCTCTAGTGGCCACAGGATGAACTCTTTAAGGAAGGAAGAGAAGAGAGGAGATGAGAGGGAGCGGGAGCAGGAGCTGAGGAAGCACAGGTACACACACACACACACACACACACACACACATCTCTATCACTTCAAACTCTAGAATCTCCCGTCCCTACATTTAGGCTAGCCAGAGGTATAAAATCCATCTCTTGATTTCACTGGGACCTTGTTGAGTCAGCCAGGATGCAGCTGCACCAGCCTGGTTTGAAAGAGTTGAGTAATTTCACAAACTCACTCCTACCCCCCCTGGAGGTCTAGCCCGGAAATAACAAGCAGGTGGGATCCCCCCAAGGCTTTGGATTCCTATGCTCAAAGTGGCTAGAGCCCCTGAAATCTAAGCTTGGTGCTTTGGGCCAGATATCCATGTTTACTTAAAACATGGGGTGGGTTTAGTGGTCCCCAGCTTCGGTGCAGGTGACCTGCTTAGTCATAGAGTTCCTTCTTTTAAAAGGCCACTCAGCTGTTCCAAAATGATCAATAATACTTTTAAGTGAGGTCCCTACCTCTTTGCCTCATTCTGTTCTATAGCTGGCCCTGCTGACTGAGAAGGCATGACACCCCTAACTTCCTAATTGAAAAGCACCAGGAAGCAAATGAGAGCCTGTACCTATGTAAGACACTGGCAAATGAGTGCATGTGATACATTAGGCAACCTAAGAGACCTACCAAGGGATGCAGAGGGCGCTTCCTAGGGGCAATAAGCACTGTCCATCACTAGAGCAGACCTACAGACTGGCTGATATACAGGTTACATGCATGCATGCATGCATGCATGCATATTCAATATTTTTAACAACAGGAGAATTTTTTAAACAAAGGCCACAGTCTGTCACACACACACACACACACACACACACACATGCACACACACACATGCACACACACACAGAAAGAGAGAGAAAGAGAGAGAGAGAGAGAGACAGACAGACAGACAGACAGACAGACAGACACAGACACATTCACTCAGGTATCACACGCCTTTATTTTTCAAACATGAAACTTCCAAGCCTATCTTCAGCAGTGGGAGTCCCTGGACACTCCCTGTAGCCCACCAGTATCCAGGCAACCTTCAAAAACATCTGACTTGGCCTGGTCCACAGTGAGACCTCCTCTGGCCAAGATGGTTATCCCTCTAGGATCTTACAGGGAACAGTTGAGAATATCATCTCAACCCTGCTTGATTAGTGGCCAGTGTTTCTTTACCAGCTTCCAGAATATATCCCCTCAAGTGCTGTTTCTATATGCCAGCATGCCCCAGCACAGACACTTAACACCCTGGGAGGGAGAACACAGGGGAGTCTGAGTGATGCCTTTGGTCCATACCTGGCTATAACTCATGCTTCTCCAATCCCAGGGTTCCTTCAGGACCCACCTCCTCCTCAGATCTCTACCTTGATTTCCCTCTTGTCTGACTCCTTTCCTCATGGACATTAATCATGCTTTCCCAACTAAATAATAAACTCACAGAGAGCAAAGGTTGTCTCTCCGCATCTCCTTTATCTTTTTTATCCCTAACAAATGCCAATCCTGGTAGGTGTTAGGTTCTCTCATGGCTGATTGATTCATGGTGATCCAGTAACCGATCTCTCTGCAGAGACTTGCAGTGCACTTAACGGGGCTGCTAGAGCTGTTGATCTTTCCAGGAATTCCTCTGGGAGTGGATATGGGCACAGATAAGACTATGGGGATTCACGCAGACAAAATTATTTACCAGAAAATGAAACTGACTGCCCCTGAGAATCTTGGCTAGCATAGGCTGAGTCTCCCAATATCCACAGAGTGCTGTTTCCAAGGTACAAACAGCACAGAGGTGGGATGAGCGGGGTGGGGGGTGGGGTGGGGGAGCGGGGGGGGTGGGGGAGTCTGCTCTTAGTTTTGGTTTTGTATCTGGAGCTCTTAGCACAGCTACAGGCACATAATGGGTGTTTAATGAATGTTTTTAAATGAATTAGCGGTAAGGACATTTCCTCTTAGGGAGCTGTTTTACATGCCGGTAAGAGGAGACACTTTGCTGCTGGGTGGTCCTTTATCAGTCCCCCTACCCCGGGGGGCTGTATATTTTCAAGTTTGATGTCAAGGAGACAGAAAGGACAAATTTCAGTGCCTTTGTATTGTTCATTATCTTTTGTAGAGTCACTTTGTGGCGTGTATGACAGCCATCTTAGACCAGATGGGCGACCAACACTATTCCTTTTACATTGAGACCTTCCAGACCAGCTCAGACCTTGTGGTAAGTCTGCAGGACATGGCAGGGGGGTGGGAGGAGGCAAGAAAGGCTTGGCATACCAAGCTCTTCTTCTCTTGAGTTTGGGGCAAGAAGGCCCCCTATAGATCTCAAGCGTGTGTGTTGCAGATTATGATGTATGTGTCTGATTCCATTTCTAGAACCTATCTCCAGTCCATTACAGCTCTGTGCTATGGCTCCCACATCTAGATCCCCATTGGCAAACAGACATTTGTTGACGAATCATGAGTGCCCTGGACCTCAAGAGTCTGAGTGGCAGAGTCATAACATTCTAGACTGGAACCCTAGCTAAGCCACTGTGTGACCACAGGCAAGCTAACTTCTCTCAAGCCTCGGGTGTTACGTTTTGCCAATCTGTGAGCTAGGGATGACACTATCTGTGTCACAGGCTTGAAATCCTAAGTGTAACAGTAAAAGCACTCAGGAAATGCAGCTGTCACTATGCTGTAGCCACTGTACAGAGAGCGCAGGTTCCTGAGCTCAGCTCACCCCTCAGGACTCATCTGCTAAGCCCACCACCGTCGTCCAGGACACACTGCAAGCTTGGCTCTGTGCCAAGAGTCTAGTACATAGCATGTGCTTGATACCTCGTGCTAACCTTGTGGGTTGACATTGCCTCGTTCTCATGTGGAAGCTTGGACCTTATACCACAAAGGTAATTTTTTTTTCCTAGAAGAAAAAATTTGCTAGAAATAAGCCAATGACATTTCCAGACTTTCACAATTTAGCTTAAAGCAGTATTTTTGAAATAATATTCTGCATAGCCCCCTCACTACCCTACCATAAACACACATCACATATCACACCACACACACAACATACTACACAATATATACCATGCCATTCACACATGCATACACATGTATACACACACACAAACATACACCAAACATATACACCATTCCACACACACTCACACTCACAATTGCACACATGCTCACAGCACACTCATACACACTCAGCACACTCACACAAGCACATATGCATGCACACACACAAGCACACACCACACACACATCACACATATACACTAGGCCATGCACACTCACACACACATTGCACACATACTCATAGCACCCTCACACACACAATTGCATACACTCACATATACTCACACACAATTGCACACACACTCACATTCACACACACAATTGCACACACACATTCACACACATGATTGCACGCACACACAATTGCACATACACTCACAAACAATTATACACAAACTCACAGCACACTCACACACAATTGCACATACACTCATACACATTTACACACACAATTGCACATTCTCACACAAACAGGCACATTCATATACATACACAAACACACACCAAACGCGGTTAATCTGCCTTTATCTGTTTCATACATTGGGTTTTAGGTGAGATTTTCTCTGAGCAGAGGTTGCAGTGAACATGACAAGAGCTGCTTAGGGAAAGAACGGCGGATGGGTGGGTTCACGCTGGCTTTGAAGCCTTACCTAAATCACCTAGGTGATTCAGCTTCATTACCTGCAGCTCAAGATGCTCTTGGTACCAGTGGTTCTTGACTTTGCTGTCTGGATCTGGACTGAATTTATTTTCCCTAAAGATAAGGATGAAGGTTAGCTTACTGCAGGATTTGCTGGAGAATGTTTAAATTCACTTTGAACCTCTTTAAAAAGAGGAAGGCCCTTGTTACCTCCCCTCTTTATGAGTTTATACACACATGTGACATTTGGATTAGCTGTACATATGCATTGCTAATTAGATGGTCATTTAAATAATAGTGAATTTGCTCAACGACCCGAGACTGTACCATATAGTGTGGATTATTTACTTCTCAAATACATATCTGGGAAGATTATTACAAAATCATCAGCAAATACATTTACTTCTTTATTCTTAAGGACAGAACCAATAGTGCTTTATTTGTAGAGGACATTTTTAGTCATTGTTCACATTCCACTTGTACCTATGAGGCAGAATCTTGGTAGTTGACTTATAAATTTCCACTTCTAACCAGTTGTGATGACTTTGAATTCCTTGGCAAAAACCTAGGCCACTTCCCAGTCCTAACCCTCTAAAAGAAAACGAATATTCAGTCACCACCACCAACATCTAGATGCGTGAAGTCAGTCCCTGTGACGTGAGGTGACAGGTGTGTTTGGCACTTTTATAGGACTTCTTGATGGAGACATTCATCATGTTCAAGGACCTCATTGGGAAGAATGTGTATCCTGGGGACTGGATGGCCATGAGCATGGTCCAGAACCGGTAAGGTGCCCAGCGCTTCCAGAACACCGCCTCGTGTGCTCACCGTTTATTTTAAAGAACACTAGCAGCCATAGAAGGGAGAAAAGACATTAAAAATTTAATAGGCCCTTCCTTTCTACACAAACACGAGGAAGAAAGAGCTCACCAATTCTGAAGCCACTCTAAGCAGCCACAAGCCTCTGGTTTTCAAGTTGCCGTCAAAATGTGATTCTCTGTGATAGGAGAGTTTAGGGAAGTTTTATACAATTATGTTGTTCTAAAGTTCATTTAGGATGATAAAATGTTTTCTGGGTCATATAACAGGTAAGTGTCTAAAGTACTGGGTTAAATTTTTTAACGGTTTCCACATTACAGGCCTTGGGGTGGGGTGCTTTCAATATGCAATTATGATCTTCTACACTGAACAATAGGGGGGCAGCTTTGGGACATTGTAGGGTGTAACTTAAACATTTTTTGTTTATTTATATAATCCCTAACCATGTCTCACAGAATATCAATGTAACCCAAAGATAATCCAGATCCCACATGAGCAATCACAACCTGAGATAAATAATTACAAATGATTCCAACCTTCATGATTGTGTCTCTAATACCATCTTGGCAAGGTACACACAAATCTCATGACTCAGCCATTCTAATAATCCCTTCCTCTCTTCTACTCCCCTGCCCCCCCCCCCGTCTTTTGCACACCGTAGCTCCCCTGATCTGTCTCAGGATTCTGTTCTCATGTCCCACCCATGTCCGTTCTTGAGTAAGGCCTTCCCAACCCCTCCCTTCTTTCTCTTCCTCCTTTCTATGGCTACTTACTTTTATTTCAGGCCTGTACAGAAAGCCTTTCATCTCAAAGGGGTTTCTAGTTTTATCTCCCTGTACCTACTACCTCTGTTCTGCATTACATAGGCCAAGTATTGACTGACAAAGACAGAAATGTCCCCAGAGAGTGGCAGAGAAGAAAAACCAGAATATTCTTGAGTGAAAAGACTGGAGGAAAGACTATGCACATTTACATATTAATGATTTTGTCATTGCATAAGGTCTGAGATCTGTCTCTTGCATGCTAAGATCTAATTGCAATACCTGCTGATCTCTGGAAAATTGTTCTTCCAGTCCCTGGATGCCCAAGTGCCCACCGTGTAATAGACACCTGGCTGCCGTACTCTTGGACTAACTTTAGGACTGCAGGAGGGGAGGAGGAATTGGTCAAGGAAGAAGAAGGCGTCTGTCTATACATTTCTGTTTATTGTAGAAAGAGGGAGCTCTTCCCAGCAACACAGTGCCAGGGAGGATCCCGCTGTAGCCTAGGCTCACTCTGCCTGGTTCGCACCTCACATGCTGAAGGCTGCCCTTGCAAAAATTAACATCCTGGCGATAATTCTCCTAGGCACACCGCGGGTCAGGAGTAAACTCTTCCCTGGCCTTGTGTCCTTCCAGCTTTCTGAGCATGTGCCCTGTGGAGGGGTGTAGTCGCTCATACTCAGAAGGCCCCGTGCTTGGTTTAATGCTCATGTGCTACCATCTCTTGACTCAAACAATTAGACAGTGGGACCCATGTTTTCTGTTTGTTCTGGCTCCATAAGTTGTCTAGCTGCTCAGATGTCAATGGTCAGTCATCTTGGATCGAAGTAGAAGCTATTTGCAATTCTGAACGTGGTCGTTCACTGTGTGCCAGAAGATAAACAGATAGTCTGTCAAGTTATATGAAGCATTCAGGGGATAGTACAGGGTCATTTGCATTTGGGATATATCCAACTTCTCCCTGTTGTCTACTTACCTATATGCTTCAGATAACTTAAAAACCTTGGAGGTCTGGTTTCATGCTCAGCTATATCCAGATGTTCAAGTGATGATGGAAGAAACCAACACCTCTCCCTCTGCCTTGTCTCTGTTGGCTTCATTCTCAAACAGACATTCCCTTTAGGGGGATGAAAGTACACTCTACAGGTTGCAAGTGTATCTATTTAATTTTATTATGCATATGGGTATTTGGTCTGCGTATATGCCAGAGAGCCACTCAAGTGCTTGATGCAGAAGGGGGCATCAGGTCCAGGGACCGTTGTGAGCTTCTGTGAGGGAGCTGAGACTGGAAGCATTGTACTCTGGAAGAGCAGCTAATACTCTGAGGAGCTGAGCCATCTCTACAGCTCTCAAAAATTATTTTATTTGAAAGAAAGAGGAGAAAGAAAAACCTTCCAGAAAAATCTGCCGAGAGGAGTTTTTTTTTTTTTTTCCAGTCAGTGCAGTGTAATTCCCAAACCTTCAAAACCTAGTTTGGGCTACATGTTCATCCGTAAGCCTCTGGTGGCAGAAAAATGAAAGGCGATTTTAAGTCAAGCTTTGATTTTATGATCTGCCTTCTGAACTGGAGGTAGTACGGTCAATTCTATCCAAACAACAGGGGTCTAGGAAAGTAATAGAGAAGGTAGTCCTCCAAAGAATAACCCAGAGCTGCTGTTAGGTGGGAAGGCTAGATTACAGGCAGGAAAAGGAACGGATAGCATGAGCTAGTACAAAGCCAGGGGTGGAGTTCATCAGGCCCATCTCCCCTTTTGGAGCTGTGTACCAGGCACTCTGGGAGAAGTCCTTATTGATCTGGGTGAGGAGGTATTGCTCCAGAGATGTTGCCTGTTCTAGTTCCATTCCAATTGCTGTGATAAAATACCCTGAAATAAAAAAGCAACTTTAATCGAGAAATGGTTTTTATTAGGCTTAAAATTCCAGGTTCCAGTCTGTTATTCTAGGAAAGGCAGGGCAGCATCTCAAAGCAGCTCGCTATATCCAGTCAACAGCAGATAGGGGACGAATGTGTACATGACTGTGCCTAGCCACCATTTCCCCACTCCCTTATGGTCCAGAATACCATGAGTGGTGCCACTCATGGTCAGGGTGCCTAGTCTTACCACCTCAGTGAACCAAATTAGGAAAGTTCCTCAGAAATCTGCCCACAAGCCAACCTGATCTAGATAGTCCTTGCCTGAGACTCTCTTCCAACATAGTTCTTCTTCATGTCAAGTCGACAAGTAAAATGATCCTTCTGTCTCTATACCTAAAAAATGGAAGCCAAGGAACTGAAGAAAGTAGAATCACCTTCTAATAAAAGCAGTTACTGCTCCGATCAGTGAAACACATGTCTGTTGGAGACTACAGCATGAATGGTCTGTAGCCCGGGCTGACCTTGAATTCACGATGCGGTTAAAGAGGAAGATTTTGAGTTCATGATCCTCCTGCCTCAACCTTCCAAGTTCTAGGATTATAGACCTGTACAACTACAGCCCACTGCAATCCTTGCCTTTTCAGAAATTCATTCAACTGGAGTGTCAGTTTCTGAATCTCTGGAGAGAGGATAACCACAGCCCGTTTTACAGGATTTTGCATTTCTCGTTTCGGATGGATAGAGTTGTTCCTCAGTACCACATTGATAACAAGTCCGACTTCAGTAAGCAAGGAATTGGTATCACTAGGTGACTGCCAACTTGCTCTTGAGCTAGAGAAGTGCCTGCTAATGTCACCTCCCACTAATGATGGCTGTTCTTCTGTCCTTGCAGACTTGTCCCATAGTCTATAGGTTTCTTTCATAATTTGGCTACAAGTATGTGTCCTCCACTTAATGGAGCTCATGAGGGTTATTCAGGACATCTACATGTCGTGTGTTATTTCATAGCTGGTATTTGTTAAGCACCTAGAACAGTCCACCGTGACAAATGCTTTGTGTGCATTAGCTTCCCTGCCTCTCAAGACAACCTTATGAGGTGGAACCACAACCATTTGCGTTTTACAAACGACACAGCTAACTGACTTACTCATCATTGCAATGCCAGTAAGGAAGAGAGACACCATTCAACCTGAGCCAACTTCTGAGCCCAGGCTTCTTCACCCTGTGTACCAGAGACATTTGTCTGAAAAGCCTTGGACAGACATCCAGACAGCAGCCCTGAAGAGAAGACAGGCTGCCAAGGTCTTGTAGCTAGTTTGCAGAATATACACAAACAGAACACGCACCATGATTTCTAGTGGGACACTCACCTAAAATACCATTTCCTCTTCCCCAGAAAGAAACAGTTCACCTACACACCGAGCTTATCTCTAAATTAGCCTGCATTATAACTAACTTTCTTCCCTTATCTTCCTCACTCTTTTCCTCTCTCTAATCTTTTCTTTATCTCTTTCCCTCTATTATCTATGTTACTGTAATTAATCTATTACCACCTCTGATTTATGCATGTATATGTATATCAGTCATCTATTACCCTTGTTTCTGTTCAGCTGTGGAGTGGGTAGAGTCTTCTGGCTTTGAATGTCTCCCCAGCTGGGGCTGTTTACCTATGCAAAGGTGATGGCTGTCTCCTGGAAGAACCGCTTTCCACTAGGATGTTTTTCTTTTTGGTAAGATGCAGCATTCGGCATGAGCTGATTTGCATGGCCTGTTTAAATTTTAAATGATCAAATTCTTCATAATGTTGTAAATTAACACAATTATGCTAGGAAGCCTCTCTCTCTTCCCTCTTGCATCTGTGCCTCGATCAGGCATCACAGCACTTCCAGGGGAGTCAGGGATTTAAACACATCTCTATGGCTGCTCTTAAAACAGTCAATCAATGTTTATTGAGTGTCTAAGGCTCCAGGGAGGGCACAGATCCAGTCACGCTCCGATCCTGAAGGCTTCTCCTCCTAGTAAGGGAAATAGTAAGTTTGACCAGAAATGTCTCCAAGTCCCGTGGTGACCCTGATGAGAGCAGAGCCCAGAGAGAGCATGAAGATGTTCTAACCATCGAGGTTGCATCTCCTTCGTGGGGGGGTCATGTAGTGGACATCCTGCTACATGTATTTACATTACAATTCATGACAGTAGACACTGAAATAATTTTGTGAGCAGGGGTCACCACAGCATGAGGAGCTGTATTAAAGGGTTGCAGCATTAGGAAGGTTGAGAACCACTCTTGTAGCTGATGACTTCCTGGGTTCAAATCCTGTCCCCTTCATTAGTTATTGACCTTGGGGAAGTTACTCAGCTGCTCTGGACTCAGCTTCTTTCACTGTAAAATGGGATTAGCAATAGTTCCCATTACAGCAGCTTGTGGTGTTTATGTGGCTGAAACGAAAGAATAACTGGTATAAAGCAGTTAGGACAGTGCTAGGACACATAGAAAGAACTCTGTAACTATTGTTTTTATCTTCACATTCTTGTCACTGGACATGTGTCATGGGGCATCTGGAGGACAGAGGACAAAGGACAACTTGTGGGAAGCAGCTCTCTCCACCATGTGGGTCCTAGCGTGATCAAATAGCGTGTCAGGCTGTTACAAATACCTTTGTCAGCTGAGCCTTTGTGCTGCTAGCTTACTCCACACAGCACAACTAATGTTGGAGTAAGTAGGATTCCAGATTCAGTGAGCCTGCTGCACCCCTAGGGGAGTGCGGAAGGCACTTCAGGTGAGCTATGTCTTCACAAGCTGGCATATGCTGCTTCTCTCTAACCTCTTGATGCATGAACCTTAGGGTGTTGGGGTGATAGGAACAGCCCAATGGTTCAGGGAGAATGCGTGTGTTAGTCTCAAAGGAAGCATAAGCTCTGCCACCCAAGTGTATCTGCTGTCTGTCCTTAGGTTTTGACCAGTAGACTCAGTTGTATCCTAGGAACCACAGGGCAGAGAGTGGGGCTTGCAGGAGCCCTCTGACCTCCTAAATGATACTTGCCAGAGAGGGTCCTCACTCACTTTTCTGCTTTTATTCATGTCGTGGTGCTTTTATTATTTTGGCGTGGTGCTGTGCTGTCATAACAGAACACTTCCAGCCTCAGTTTCCCCATCACTGACTGTGGTGGTAGCTGAGAACCTGAAGAATAGTGACTGATGTTTACTGAGGATGCCCGTGTGAATGGGACCCACATTCCTACATTGCATCTTACTGGGTATCCACTCTTGGTTCCTCTTTTATAGAAGGTGCCAGTGAGATGCTGAGGAGGTCAAGGTCATAGCTCAGAAAGATGGAGAATTGACTAGGCAAAGCTTGCTACAACCCTTGTAGGAGCTCCATGCACTAAGCCTGGTGCAGAGTGGACTCTCTGGCTAATATATATGGTATACAAGGTATATATATGGTATATATGGCATATATGATGTATATGGTATATGTAGTATATGTGGTATATATGGTATGTATGTGTGTATATGTCTATAGGCATATTTATGTATGTATATGTACATACATATGTATGTATACATACACACACACTCATATATATATATATGAAGGGTTAGGTTGAGATTCGAAAATAAATTTTGTTTTAAACAATTTATGTTCATTGTTGAGAGCAACAAAGAGTTGAACAATTTTTTTAAAAAAGAAAACCAAGAAGAAGAAAAAAAAGCCTTACACTTCCTATCAGAAACACAACACAGAGTTAAGTGGGGTTCTGACATTGTGCTCGTGGCTATCCGAGAAGCCGGGGGAGGGGTAGCACACCTGCTTCTCACCACCCCAGCACATGGCTGATTAGTTTCCAGTCACCAGCCCAGCCTCTGGGAGCCCCAGACAGGTTTAAACTGACAACCTCAATAATGTCTATTCTGGAGTTACCGATAGCTTTGTTGCTAGCAAGAGTGTATAAAGCCCTCATTTGGGTATCACATTTCAGCTCCTGAGATGTTTGTACACAATGTGACAGCCACTCAATGCGCTTCCATCTAGAGAATCAGATAACTAATCTTTAAGGAGAAAATATAGATGTTGTTTCAAAGGCATCTTAGCAAATGGCAAAAAGCAAAACCAAAGAAATCCCGCTCTTTGACAGCCCGATGGGGCGGGGGGTTTTGTGGGATTTTCCATTCCTACTGCTGTGTGGTCCTGCCTGCTCCAACCTGGTTGCTAGGTGTTGCTTGCTTGCTTGCTTGTCTCCTCATCTATTGGTGTCTGGTTTTATAAGGAAAATTGGGCAGCCTGAAGGACCTGAGGGGTTCTCTGATGACCACTGTGCAACTGCAGGCTCTGGGAGGCGGGAGCACTGAGCTCAGTATCCACCGTGCCTTGCTCCCAGCAGCTACTCCAGAATATGGCTCCCTCACCGCTGTGTAGCCAGGAGGAACCTGAAACTTCAGAAGGATAGTAACCTGACCCAAATCCACAGAGCTGGAAAGTGGTGAAGTCAGAAATGACATTTAGGGATGTGTGCATGCTCCAAATTATGTAATCCCAACTTTAGAATAAGCTACGCCTCCCCACTTTTGCCCCCAGCAAAGATCATGTATTTAATGAACGACTGCTGCAGCCCTATTACCAAACAGTGCCCCACCAAAACCAACCATCGTCATCAACAACAACCACTACAACAACACTAAAACCCTCTAGTACCTGCCATGTTCCGCTCAGCCAAAATACAGCACCAGTGTTTATGCACAGCCCCCATTAGTCCTGAGAGCTTCCTCTTTTATTTTATGGGATTTCTCTGGCTGCAGGGTGCTCCACTCATCTGTAGGAGGGGCAAGGGGATGAATGCAGCGATACCTTGGAAGAAGTGGTCCAGGAACAAATTCTAACCCCTGAGGGGCGGTGAGTGTGGTATTAATAGCCCAGCTTATTTGTCTCCAAGGAGGGGACACTTCTGACGTGCAAATGTGTTGTGTAAGGCCTCTCAGTGGCACCCAGGCATAATGGGGCTCAAATCATTACCCACACTCATCAGCACTTCCTTTATTGGCCTCCTCTGGTACCTCAGGCAGACTGTAAGTATTTCCCTGGACCAGCCACTCAGGGGACAAGGCAATATTCATTGCCTGCTGCTCATTAGAAATGGTGGGACCAAGGTGGCAGAGTGTTTATCTAGCATGCAGTAGAGTCTAAATTCAGTGTGCAGCATTGGAGGAAGGAAGGCCAAATCACAAGCATAGGCACACAAAGGAGACTTGGCCACATCTTAGAAGGCAGCTGCAAAACTCCAGAGTAATGATTATGGCTTTGTCTGCATCTGTAGCAGTGGGGCGAAGTGAAGTAGGTGGCTCTAGACCTATTCTGAAAGCAATGCTAAGAGGATGCGCTGACAGGCTGAGTGTTGGGTGTGGGACAAAGCCAAATTCAAGGTTATCAGAGTTGAGTCCTATTCCTCTTTGGGAGCCAGTTCAAGGGGGTGGGGGTGCTCTTCATCTGTGTGTGGGAAAAATACCAAGAGAAGCAGGAGTGTGGACGTTTGAGAGTTAGCTTTGGTGTGAAGAGCAGAGAGCTTGGATCCAAGCTGGAGCTCATGAGAGGCCCAGGATGAAGATACAAACGGAAAAGCCAGCATGTGATTATACAATATTCCTAATCTCTAGGGAAGTGCGCTCTGATGGAGAAAACAGTGTGCCATTCAGAAGTTGTCCATGGGCAGTGGAGAGCCATGGAGGTGAGGAATGGCCATGATTGGGGTTGTCCCTGAGAATGGCAGGACAGGAGAAGAAAGCTGTGGGAGCAGTCAGTGGGGGCTCACGGACAAAGACAAAAAGAACAAGGTGCTGAGAGACATGGAGGGTGCACCTCGACAGACAGCCCGGTTCCAAAACATGAAATTCAGGTGATATTTGGCTAGCATTGCATCTCAGATAAAGGACTGGCAAGGAGGTGCTTGAAGGGAATGCATGGGGTATGGAAGAGCGATCACAGGAACATTGTCTATTATGGAGAAAAAAGCCGAAAAACCACAAAATGGCCCATCAATAAGAAACTGATTAAATAAACTGTGATACGGTCGTAGAGTGGAATGCTCTTTGGTGATTAAAAAAGATGACGTGTAGCTGCACTCATTGGTCTGAAAGGAGCCCACAATTTATTATTGAGTAAAATTGGCAAGCTATGAAACCACATTCATCGTGTAATACCATTTATCAAAATGACACTGTACAAAATGTCACTCATATAGATGCTTCTAAGGAGACCTTTGAAGTGATGTTCACCCACATGTTGACGGTGGCCTTCTCCAGGAGAGAGGAGCCCAGGGAATACTGGCTGTTGCTTGGGGGAGGGGGTACTCTTTCTTTATATCATTTCTGGACAGCATGGATTGTTCAACCACAAGCTTCTAATCATTTGAATGTAAGACAATATAAATTCCTAAAAAGTCAAATACATGGTTCCTGAATTCTAGCGGGGCAACCTTAGTCCCTACGTTGACCTGCGTTAGTCTCCATCTGAAGATCAGCCCACTCTGGGAGAACGTGAAGAGATTTTAGTCCATCAGGAGGAGAAAAGAGAGAGGATGCTCAGGTGGTTCAGTGACCTTGTTTCCTCTTCTAGGGTCTTCCTGAGAGCTATCAACAAGTTTGCAGAAACCATGAACCAGAAGTTTCTGGAACACACAAGCTTTGAGTTCCAGGTGAGTGTAAAGCATTGGAGTTGTGCAGGGCTACCCTGGCACATTGGGCTGCTTGCTTCAACCTCTACCATCACCAGCAGCAAGCACACAGAGGCTGTAGGTGTCTCTGAAGACATGCAGAAGGGAAGTGGGGAGAGGAAAGAAGAGGATGTCCCATCTGACTGGGATGCACACCGCTTCCTAACTGTGGAATGGGTGCTGCTGCCGTTGCCTTTCAAAAAGGTAACATTTTTTTTTTTTTCAGTACTTTGTTCACTGGTTCCTAGGAGCAGCCAGTCACAAACAGGAAAGTATAAAGCTTTCAGGTTTATCTCTGTGACTTCCCAATTTCTCCAAAAGCCATTTTGGCATGTGTGCTCAGTCAAGTTTCAGGGCCTCTGAGACATTAGGGCAGGGGTTGGGCTGTGTGATAAGAATGTCCCTGAGGTAAGTAGAGTGACGTCCCTGGCCGGGCCCACAGAGAACACGCTCTTCAAAGCCTGATGGGAAAGTCTGTGTCACTGCCCATGGCCTCAGGAGGGAGGGAGAAGAAACCCTACCCCAGCCTGAGATGCCTCCTCTAGGAAAGTCCTCACCCCTTAGAGCTCCTGGTAACTGAGTAAGGGAATACTCACTGAGCACAGTAACTCAGGCTCATGCTATTCCTGCCTGCCTGCCCATCTGAGATGCTGTGTTTCCATCAGCCTGGCCTCTTCAGCTCAGCAGCTTGGGTGGGCAAGGATGTCATTGCACCAGAGTGATAACAACTGTAAAATGCTAACTGCCCTCCCACCTCAGGAGACTTTGCCAGCCCAGGAGCATGCTGGGAAAACTTACCAGTCGGCTGCTGTTGGAATAGTTCCTCTTTACAGAGCCTGCCCTGCCTGGCTCCTCTCTGGAATTTGTTCAGTGACCCTGTGGTCACCGGTCACATCTAGGTCTCTTGATGTTTCTTTAGGCACTATTTGTCATTTGAAATCATCGCTCTTGTTCCTCCGACCCTGTCCATGTTTTCTTTCCTTCTGGTAAAACATGGTTACACAAGAGTAAAAAGCCTTGTGCTCATAGCCACTCTGTGCTCTGTGCCTGGTGGGGGAGGTGACACCCGTGCCACGCACCTTCCTGGGAAGATGGGTTGAGCTATCTTTGTTGGCTTTAAAGGATGACCGTCTTCTCTGAACGAGGTTCTTGATCTTGCCCATAACCTTGCATTCAGATCTGGGGACAGAAGTGACCAATGTTCATGATGACAAGAGTAACTGCCATAGTTTATATGCCAGCTCACAAGAAGCCACTGTCACAGACACTCAGCTACCCTGCAAGTCTGCTACCACTGCTAGCCAGCTTCTTCTCTGAAGATGCAGGAGTGCGTAAGACCTGGCATCCATGAACAGAAAGCCTGACATCAGCACCTTAATGCCTTTGGGGCTAGAAACTGCGCTGGCTGATACAGGCTTCCACATTGGACCATGGCCACACTCCAGATTCAGGGTGTCACTATGGCCTTGGGGAAGGCTTTCTCTCCAGATGACATATCTTTCCCAGGGCAACCAAACATGTCATGCTGGCTGTTTAAAACCAAGAGAAAGGTTTCATTTCATGCAGATAGATGCAGATAGATGCCTGCAGTTTCCATTTGTTACAAGCCTGCTCTGAGAAATGCCTATGCCATGGTGTTTGAAGAGACAGCTTGGAACAACGTACCTGGGGCCAGAGGGGCAGTGTGTGACCATCAGGCCAGCTGGTTTGTCATTTTCCCTGGTGTCAGCAGTTCTAGCCTCAGGACCTGCTGTTCTGACTGTCACTCTCCTCCATGGTCTTAGGGAGGCTCGTTCCTAAGACAGGGTCAGCTCCAGTCTTCTAGGCCATTCTTTTCGGTTTCATTAAACTTTTCTGAAAAAAAAAATTATATATGCAATATACCTAGGAAAGGGATGAGACATATGTGCAAAGGCAAATTTATGAATTGTGTGGTTTAGGTAAAGTACTTCATTATTCTGTGCTCGGTTTCTTCAATGTTATATGAATATGCTCTTAGTGGCTGCTTCTTTAAGCAGCTATAAGGGTTAGGTGAACTGATTCATGTAGCTCACTTAGGATGGTCCTGGCAACAAAGGAGCCATTTAATAAATGCTACCTTGTTAGCATCATTTTGATGATGGTGATGATGACAATGATGGTGGCGGTGGTGATGCTGTTGGTGGTGGTGGTGATGATGGTAGTGGTAGTGGTGGTCATCACGCTAATGATCATAGTGATATTATAAGCATCAGGGCTAGGAACTCAGGTCCGTTCTTGA
The DNA here is from genome assembly GCF_900095145.1 of Mus pahari. Taxonomy (NCBI): domain Eukaryota; kingdom Metazoa; phylum Chordata; class Mammalia; order Rodentia; family Muridae; genus Mus; species Mus pahari. The sequence continues at coordinate 3,261,553 of NC_034603.1, read as the reverse complement.
CAGGCAAGCCAGCAGAGAAGCAGCTTTTTGATCCTCACAACATAGCCGGAGGCTGTCACGCCCACAGAATTCTGTAAACTATGGAGAAGAGCTGGGAACACAGAATCAAATAATTCTTTTCTAATGAGGCTTCCACAGATATTTAGTGAAAAGTACCCCAAAACTGGGTCATTTTTCAATCTTCTCTTTGTTCCCTCATCTTTTCTTCCCCCCTTTGAGAACGGATTTGTTCTTTGTACCCTGCCTGGACCGCCCTCCTCTCCTTCTGTGGGCTCATGTATTATGCATGTGATCCCAGCAGGAGCAGCCTCTATCCTAGCTCCCTCTGTCCAGAGCAGGAGCAGGGGAAAGGAGATTAGCCCCAACCTCTCCTCTGAATGATGGTTTTGTGATTCAAAGGGCAAAAAGACAGCAGCTCTATGGATACCACTCCAGAGGAGCCAAGGCCTGGGCATTATAGAAATGGTGATTTCTGCCTGAAGCTAAGATCAGTGGTACTCTCTAGATGCTGGGACTTGATGCTCTAGACTGTTTGCAAGGTCACATGGACCAAAAGAAGCTACGAATTCACCTGGACAGGGTGAGGGTCCAGGCTACTTCACCTCACAGACTTGTACAATTCCACTACTGAGCATAGACTCAAAAGAAAATTAGTGCCAAAGGGACATATGCATCCCCATGTTCGCTGCCATGAGCACTTTGTGATGAACATGGCATCGCTCTCCATGTCCACCAATAGGGCAATGTGTAAAGGGAATGTCCTATATACAGTGGAATACTATTCAGTTATAGAAGATAAAAGCCTATCTTTTGCCTTAGCTAAAACAGACCCTGAGAACACCTTGTTAAGTGAAATAAACCAGTCACAGAAAGTCACGCACTTGTGAGTTCGTCCGTATGTAGTGTCTCTGAAAGCCAATTCTGTGAAAGCAGTAAGTGGAATGACAACTATGAGAGATGGGGGGGGAGGGGCTCAGATGCTGTCGGTGACAACTATGAGAGACCGGGGGGGTAGGGGGTCAGATGCTGTCGGTGACAACTATGAGAGACCCGGGGGGGGGGTTAGATGCTGTCGGTGACAACTATGAGAGACCAGGGAGGTCAGATGCTGTCGGTGACAACTATAAGAGACCAGGGTGGGGGGTCAGATGCTGTCGGTGACAACTATGAGAGACCGGAGAGGGCTCAGATGCTGTCAGGCCCCCACAAGGCTAAAGCCACGAAGGAGGGAGGCACCCGGTTTCCTTCACAGTGGAAAGCCTATGCATGCACAACAATGCATATCTTTTTTTATCTTTTTTTTTTAAAAAGATTTATTTATTTATTATATGTAAGTACACTGTAGCTGTCTTCAGACACTCCAGAAGAGGGCGTCAGATCTTGTTACGGATGGTTGTGAGCCACCATGTGGTTGCTGGGATTTGAACTCGGGACCTTCGGAAGAGCAGTCGGGTGCTCTTACCTACTGAGCCATCTCACCAGCCCAACAATGCATATCTTAAAGTGACCAGAGGAGAGACTTTTACCACAGAGAAACGATGAGTGTTTACGTGGTGGATATTGGCCCAGGGATATACATGTATCTAAACTTCCCACTGGAACCTGTGAATTTATACCATGATGATGTGGCAATTCAATTCAAAGCTTTTTAAAGCAACAGAGCTTAAGAGTTGGATCAACTTGGCTCCCAAGGCCACATTAGGCAGTAGGACAAAGCAGCTCCATTCTCTGTGGTCCTCAGTTTTTTAGTCTAAATGTGGATAGAAATACAAATTTTATCCCTTCTCAGGAGGATGTGATTTTTAAATTACTTTTTCAATTATGTGTCTATATGTGTTGGTGTGTGTAGGTGTGTGTGTGGTACCCACAGAAAACAGAAAATGGCATCAGATCCACTGGAGCTGGAGTTATAGCCACTTATATGTGTCCTGTGGATGCTGGTAGCTGGACCCAGATGCTGTGCAAGAGCAGCCCATGTCCTTAACAACTGAGACATCACCCCAGCTTTCTGGGGCTGGGAGTGTGGCCCTTCGTTGTGAACTCATTCCACAAATACTGCTGCGACACAGCTAGGTCAGACTTGCAGCTGAACATCATACAGATCAGGGTGATCAAGAAAATGACGTCTTTGCCTCTATGGCCTTCACATTTAGTAGTGAAGATAGAAGGTAAATTCCGTAGTTTAAAATGTGTCACAAGTGCTGGGGATCGTGTGTAATGAGGACGGATGCCAGCAGATCTGCCTCAGTGTGCAGTACTGGGTCAGGCTTCTGCAGGAATTGATGGCTAAACCTGTATTGCAAGAGTCCATGGGAGTTTTCTGGGCAGAATTTCCTTATTTAGTCCTTATAACTACACCCTTTGGGGCCCATTATCCTCATTTTCCAGGTGAAGGAACCAAGGCTCCGACAGGTAGGCTTGCATGCTCCTGACAGGTAGGCTGGCATGCTCCTGACAGGTAGGCTGGCATGCTCCTGACAGGTAGGCTGGCATGCTCCTGACAGGTAGGCTGGCATGCTCCTGACAG
>NC_034603.1:3255209-3256256 GCF_900095145.1 Mus pahari | reverse complement strand
CAGGTAGGCTGGCATGCTCCTGACAGGTAGGCTGGCATGCTCCTGACAGGTAGGCTGGCATGCTCCTGACAGGTAGGCTGGCATGCTCCTGACAGACACTGGAGATGGTAATTAGATTGTAACCCTGGAAAGCATCCTGACAGCATCCACAATTTAAAAACAAAAAGGAAACCAACCAAACAACCAAACAACCAAACAAGTAAACAAACAGCAAACGGCTGTCGCGGTCTGCATCCTGTGGCTCTGTGGTTCTAGCCCTAGGAATGTACACCATAGGCAGAGGTTCTTGTGGAGAAAGTGGTCGACGGAGGTATGAAGACAGTAAGGAAGGATGAAGAAAGAGAAGTAGGATCAAACTATATGTCTATAAATAGGTTAAATGTCTGGACTTTGTCCTTAAATGGGTAAAGCTGAGGTGGCTCTGACATCAGAATACTGTGTGGCAATAAAAGAGAACAAAGCGGAAATGAGTTGCTCTTGGGGAGACACAATATAGATGGGTAAAGAGAAAAGCAGAGAACAGCACACTGGCATTGTTGTTGTTGTTGTTGAAGATGCTTTCTTTTATATTATTAATCAATTTGTTCACTTTACATCCTGATAACAATCCCCCAAATATCCTCTCCCCTTCTTCCTCCCCTTCTTCTTTGAGAAAGGGGAACCCACCCTGGGTTGTACCTCTAGGCCTATGGAAGGTTTGGCTTTAAGCCCTTGTGCCCTTGGCAGTGGTGGCTATCTATAGCCTGTGATGAGCCTGCTTCAGTAGAAGCTGCTCATGGCAGGGTGACTGACTCCATGGCAGCGTGGTCCCTCTTACTGCCTGGTCTGTCCTTTTGCAAGTCAGGCCTGTGGCATCTTAAAACATTTTCCCTTGAGCCTCCAAGTTGCCAGACTGTGCTTTGCTACAAAAGGAGCTACTTGGATGTTGTAAAGAAAGGAATAAGACCGGCAAGCTTCAATCTACAGCAAACCAGTAGCCAACATCAAAGTAAATGGAGAGAAACTCGAAGCAATCCCACTAAAATCTGGGACTAGGCAAGGCTGCCC